>NC_062537.1:3741328-3998828 GCF_022655615.1 Tachysurus fulvidraco
CACACATTCGTTTAAAAGCTTCCTGGAACGTGTGTGTGAGATCCAAAAGTTTCCCCCTTCCATCCTATCCATACCATAATTTCCCACATTCCTCCTGTTCCTAAGACACCATTCAACTTGATGGCCCAGCAGCTGATACCATTTGTGTAATCAAAAGAATAAATTCTAAATAGAGTAATAAGTCTCAGACACGAGCAATGGAAATGACACAGGGCTTTTTTTTGACAAGCAGCAAACATCCCTGTTTCACGATTTGATTGTGTTCCTCCCGCTGTGATGGAGGGTATTGACCGAATTCCTTTTAACGGAACATCTGGATAAGTTTGCTCACACTTGAAAAGTTTTCTCAAGGCAAAGTCATAAAAACGAAGGAGACGTTCCAACTTTGTGTCAGAGCCTGAGTTTTGGCCGACCAACATTTACTCTGGTTTTGGATCGAGAATCACGTTCCAGTCATTGCTCAAATTTCACTGTCTTTTATATGCCTAAGTTGCAGAAACAATGTGAGGAAATGTCAAATTAATTAAGCTGTTTTAGCAAATACAAAGGCAGTAGTTCCGTATTGAATAAAAATTCTGATTTTAGATTAACGGTCTAATTTTTTTTTGCCGACGGTAATCAAGCTGTCACCCCCTGACTTTTCAAAAGACGAGCCAGAGCATGAAATTTGCTCCGACTGATTCCTGCTCAGATTCTAGAGTTGATTGGATCAGATGTCAGAGGTTTGCTTTTGGTTTCCCGGTAATTGGGGTTCTTGGTCATGCCAAAATCTGATCCAGTGCCTGAGCTCAGTTAGAATTGACATGACCTAAGGGAAGGTAGCCGGATGTGTCACGTCAACCCTAATCAAATCTCCAGCTTTAGGACTCTTGTGTCAAACCTCTACCGAATGTCTCTGCATGTGCCTTCAAAGCTGCGAATGACCTTCAAGAACTGAAACCGGAGAAGGTTTTGGGCCAAGTTATGTCCACTTATGGTTCATGGAGATGTAGACTTTGGAGCTAACCAGAAGGTTAATAATCTCTCTGAAGTGTCTTGTAGGTATACGGCAAGCAGGGCTACGCCGAAGGCACGCTGAGCAATTGAAAACAAGGCATCTAGGTTTTACCCTTTATTTATTTATTTATTTTAAAAAAAAGAAATTTGTTTGAAACAATTAGATATTGTGTAAGCTGTGTTTTTTGGCCAAGCCTACAGTGAATCTCAGAATTCATCCTGGCTAAATTTAGGCTCTGTTCTTGCATGTTGTGAAGTTCAGGAGGAGTTATATGTTTGGATTTCAGTTCCTTGAAAACATTTTTGGGAACGTGCCAAACTTGACGGAGATAAGAAGCCAATACCCTTTCTTAATTTAACACTCTGCATCGTCATGAATGAATTCGAATGAAGTGGGCCTGGCAAGCTTTTAGTAATCAGCCCAGCCATGCTCCATTAACACACCGAGCAGGTGGTGACAGACAGATAGTGTTTTCAGCCTGGCGACGAGATCCCAGCAGAGTGGGGGAGAAACATGGACCAATTAGACGAGAGAAAATTGGTCTGGCAAAGAGCAGCGCCGGTGCTAGGGAATGTAATATGGAGCTTAAGTTGCGTGAAGCAGTCTTATCTACTCGCTCCATGATAATGACTTCTTTTCTGCTCCTGTGATTATGCAGAAGACTGCACCTCTCTCAGCCTGAACCCCAGGACATCACCCTGCTTCAGTCTTCCATTCATCACTGAATTGAACACGCCTATTTAAGCATCTTTGTTGCTTAAGGATCTTTTTAATAAAGTCTTAAAATTCAGTCTTTACTTAGAAAGGAGGATTCCTAAACAGATCTTACTTTATTATTGCCAGCCCATTTATAATGGCGTTCAATAGAAGAAAAAATCTAATGATCTCAAACATATAAGGGCTGATGGTCAGATTTTGTTGTTCGATCATAAAACAAAAGAGCAAGAGCTTCTTATCTCTCAGGGCCTTCTTACACCTGGTCACTTCATGTGTTGTCTCTGATCCGATAGCTATGTGATTTGTTAAAACTGTTCCATTTACATTAGGCCACATAAATGCATCTTGGCGAATCGGATATCGATCCGATCTTTCTACTCCCGCCTAAAATGCAAATATATTTTACCTCCTTTTCGGGGTAATTGAAATGGAACACACTTTGGTGTGTGCGGTTTTCTGAATGCAATCAAAAAGAAGACGAAAAAACTTGTTACGGCGGTTATGCTACAAAAAAACAGCATTTACATTTATTTGTTTCTGGCACGATGCACGACTCGTGAGTCACTTGCTAGTGATGTACTTCCGTTTGGGAGGAGTATAGCGCTGACGTATGTGGCTTGAACAACCACATGCATTCACACCTGTCCAGTTTCATCTGAAACGCGTCCCAGACCACCTCCTGAAGCGATTTGAATGATTGGATTTATATCCGTCTCGAAAACGTTTCAGAGGGCATTTAGACCTGGTCTTTTTACCATCGGATAGCTATCTGATCACAGAAAACGCATGAAGTGACCAGGTGTAAAAACCCCCTCACACTATTCACCAAAAAGCTTCAATCAACTCATCGCAGGGATATGACGGAGTTGCCCTGAGTGACTACAGGGACTCTGATTGTCTAGTTAGTGATCTGTAAGATGACGAGTGCATGGTGTCGATATTAGCATGAAAGTTCTATAAAGATCTAAATCCCACTGGTGCCACTGTTTGCATGTAGGTAAATGGCATTGAGGGTAATGAGATCACTTTTTCTACATCGCTGCATTCAACACAGCCATACGAAGCAACTTGTGTCATTATTTCATTTTGCCTCAGCAATTATTGTGGTTATTTTACTTTCATTCTCCATTGTCTCTTCATTGCCAAGCCATTTTCCTCTCTGGTCTTCTCCTGTTATATATGTACCCTGGGCTTGTTGCTTAGTGTGTTTTGCCACATCAAGGAGAGGCAAAATAACACGAAATATTTCTCCATTGCAACAATAATGATTTTTCACACAGACTTTGCACAACATATCCTAGCAGGTTTTGTCCATTATGCGTCTTCGGATTGTGTAATTTCCAGCAGTTCTTGATGTGTTGGCGCAGTTTGTCGCTGAAGAAGAAAATGTTAAACAGATAGGAGATAAGAAGCCCATCTTGAAAACACCTGCTTGGACGTGCTCCTCGGTTTGTGCTTCGTTGTGTGCTGAGAAGAAAAGTGGACAAAAGAGCTTAATATGCTCCCTGTTTTTAGAATGGTGTTAATGACTTGCAGCTGACATGGGTTTTATACGCATATGTATTGGAAAGTAGCTTTGATTTGGTTTCTGCTGGTATGTGGAAATGAGTTTATTTTTTTGGTTATTTAGTCATTTTGGAAACCAAGTCTGGAGTGGAAAGTGTTCTCTTAACCATTCTCTAATGACATTGTCATGATGTTTAATTTTATATATATATAAATAATAAAAATATATATATATGTATATATATAAATATATATGTATATGTATGTATGTATGTATGTATGTATGTATGTGTGTGTGTGTATATATATATATATATATATATATATATATATATATATATATATATATATATATATATAAATATAAATATAAAAGAAAGTTCCTGTGAATGAAGCCAGCAAGCGAGCAAGTTTCTATAGATTTTATCTCTATTTCTGTGGAGGCACGTGTCCATCCTGCCACATGTGACACTGCAGTGCTATTGATGGGTCTGAATAGAGGCTTTTACTGCCTGTTTTGGATTAACAGTTAAACTCGTGTTCATTTCCTTCCATCAGGCTTTACTGTTATCTCTGTGCATCAGTGGATGACAAAACATGACACAAGAGTAATAAATGTCACAGTATAAGGACTCTTGTCCACATCCTTAACTGTGTAAGACTTGGGCATGGAATAAAGCTGCAATTACTGAAATTGCTGCACTTGGGCCTGTGCATGGTGGTGCATTTAACCCAGTTACCGTGGTAACAATCCTCAGTAATGGTAAAAAAAAACAACGTTGTTCTATTATTGATTTCTTTGACGCAAAGAGCAAGAGAATCTTATTTTCGCATTTGGACATAAACTTCTTCCATGATGTGATTGCACCTAACATGGAGATGGGATATTTTTCCTTTTTCCCTTATTGCTGTGTGAGAAACGGTTAAGCAAAAAAAAAAAAAAAAATCAAAACAACAAACACACACATGCATTGAGGCGGACACTTTTCTTCTAGAAAGTGATCATAATATCAGATCCCACGCTTGCTTCAGCTTTGACCGGGATATAAAATGCACATTCTATGGATTTTTGGTTTGTGACTCAGCTTTGGCAGAGTGTCGGTTTCTTCGTAGCGCCGCTAAGTGGGAGGTTTAAGCTGCTGTCTCCTCCCTCAGGAGAACATCTGGGCTTCAGAGTGCTTAGTACAAATGATTACAGCAGTAAAAACACTATATAAATAGTAAAGAGTAGTACTTTACACTCCATTCCCGCATGGGATGGTTTTATTACTTTCAAATAGTCTGTTTTAATTTTTGATTATATTGATTCCTAGAAAGTTGCTGTTTTTATTAGAATCTAATGCTAAAAGGTTAATGTTAACAAGATGGTGGAAATCTGGTTGGCGTATATGTAAACAAGGACGCAGGCTTCTAAATCAAATACTCTTTTACATCAAAACAGTGGTGAAATTTGTGGCGGTCCAAACATTTCCTGGTTGGAAGTCAAGTATGGTATGTTTCTTCCTCTGCAGTAAATAAAAAGCTCATGAGCACTTGCAGTAACTGAGCATGAAAGAGACTTAAGTGGCAAATGCAAATTCTTCACATAGTAATAAAAGTGGCTTGGCAGGAGACTGATAATGGAAATTGGGTCTCCTAAAGTGTGCGTACCACATGTTTTACACACACTCATGAATGAGAGATGTGGGTGGTGGAATTTGTTGACTTTATTTACAAATGTTTCCTTTTTTATCTTTACGGCTCTATCCAGGTTCATACCAAGTTCCACTGCCGCCAAGCCCACGCTGTCGGCTCGGACACGTCCTGCCTCGCCTTCTCCTACGATGGAACCAAGCTCGCTTCACGAGGAGGTAAGACGCGTTCGACATCGACAGTGTCGATGTCTGAGGGGAAGCAATGCTGCTGTTTCACCCCTAACCATTACTAACCCAGGGGTTATAACGTCTGACCCCGGACACAACGCTGTATTGTTTTGAAAAAATAAAGATCTTTTCTTTGCTCTGAATCCAAAGTGACATGCGACTCAGAGGATGGCTGGCAGAATTGACATGGACACACTCGCTTTGGTTTTGGCTTGCATTACAGGCCTTCCTTTGAGCATGCACTTCCCAGCTGGCTCGGGTTCATCTCCTGCAGCTTTAGTCAGCGATTGGAGATCCCCAGTCCAGGAATTACTCAAGCTTCAGCGTGACGCATCCGAGTGAAGTCTGACCTCAGAACAGGCTGCTTAACTGCTGTAGCGTACACTGACTCTGATTCAGGCGCCAACACAATCGATCTTATTCAGTTTTTTTTTTTCATCTCTCTGAATTACGTGAGAGAGAGAGAGGAACGTCTTTGATATTTTTTTCCCCCCCTGCATTGATGTTCAAATTACTCATGTTGGCATTCAGTACTGTTCTCAATCTTGACATTTTCTTCTGTTGGTGTGTTTGCAGGGGACGACACTCTGAAGACATGGGACATTCGCAACTTCAAGAAACCTCTCAATGTTGCCACGGGGTTGTGCTCATACTTCCCAATGTAAGCCTGAATATTCCCCGGTGATGCCTACACCATGTTATCCTAGCAAGTTGATAAACCTGGTGAAGCAGCTTTAAATAAAGCACTTAATCGCTGATAAAGCTGTGTGTTATCTCGTGTCTGAGCACAGGACAGACTGCTGCTTCAGTCCTGATGATAAACTCCTGGTGACCGGTACTTCAGTGAAGCGCGACCAAGGGAACGGCAAACTGGTCTTCTTTGACAGAGAGTCCTTTAAGAAAGTATACGAGATCGAAGTGGCTAGCACGGTGAGTGTGACAACTGTATACACAAATCGCTGAGTTTTTTTTCCCTCCCCATAAATACAATCAATCAAGATGATGCATCAACCCCGAGTCCAAAGTTCTGTAGGTAGGTTATTGTATTCTGTAGGTTATTGTACTCTGTTCATTTTAGATTATTTATCATTTGTACAAAAAACAGAGAAAGAAAAAAAATGTTTTGTTTATTTTAAATAAGATTTATATTCACCTTGACTAATATTCGGCAAATAACAACGGTTAACAACATTTAACGAGGACGTCACTGGAGGAATTCAGATGGAAATAGTCAACAACTTTTTCATTGACTGTTGTAAATAATTCTAATAGTAGTACAACACACTGTCAGTGACACAGAATAGATAGAGAGACTCAAATAACATCATCATGTGTAATGAGGGACTACGGCTGAGTAAAAGTTCACGTAGTCGCTTATCTTCTGTGGATTGTATTATTAATGCACATGCCTGGGTTTTGACGTACGTTTTAATTGAGATATATTAGTTGTCAGAGCAACACCGTGGAGATTCGATGAGCTAGATTAATTAAGTAATGAAGTATTGAGAGGAACATAAAAATTCACTACTCGATGCCTGTTACAGCGGCCAGGAGATTAATGAACTTTTGTATTTTACAACCATTTTTTTTTACATTGTTTTATTAACTACATCAATGTTAAATAAATACTCAGAATATAAGGATCAAAAGCTTTATGAATGAACTAACAGTCTTGAAATTGCTTTTTTGTCTTCTGTAACTGCTTAATGCAAGGGCCGAGTTTTACCGCCGATTGAATTGTCTGTCTTAATTTTTAACTTTTACCAGAAAGACAAAGTAATTCCCGACAGCTTCTTGAATGTTGGTATGAAGCGAGTATAACATCTGTGTCAGGACCTCTCTGTGTGAAAAGCTCAAAAGCACGTGCTTCGAACGTCTCTCGAAGGCTCCCGTGGCCATCCGTGCTAGAACGTGCTCTTGAGGAGATTTGTCATGGGAGCAATTCTTGGATTAAGATTTCCCCATCACTTCTTCTCTAGTCATAACACCGCAGCCTGAAGAGGCCCTGAAATCTCTTCCCTCCATCTGGCTCTCCATGTTTGACATCAATGGTGGGAACCTGTCTCGATTTCTGGCTCTCCAAACCCAACAGCCTTAACATCACTAAAAAGAATAGAGCACGGAAGGGCGTTCCCTTTCTGTTTTTGATCCGAGGAGCGGCCTTTACAGTCGTGTAAACGCTCGTAGATGTCCCGGAGGTCCCCATGAGTTATTTATGGGATGATTTGCCCTGGCATGACCCTGGCGAGCTCGCTATTTATCATGTTTATCCAAGGTTCTCGGCAGGACAGCTGAAGAATTTAGTGCCGGCTCTTTATGAAGTGGTGCGCCGGGCTCGTGAAAGGAAAAGCCACCAATCATACGGGTGTAAACATTGGACATAACCCTGCAGCAGGGTCGTGCTCTGGGAAGGGAGGTGGGTGGCAGCGAACACATTTTCAGGCTGCTTTAAATAAATATGCTCTTGGCTGAGAAGATCCTGAGGTGTGAAATCGAGAGAGACGTCCAGTTCTTCACCAGTGATCGAGAGCTGCATAAGACAAGTGTTTGCTGTAAGCAGTTAAAAGAGCCATTTTTAATCTTATGTGCAATTTATATATTTATACAAATATATACAGTATATTATTGGACCATGTGTGGAATTGCATCATAAAGCCAGATTGCAAGATTGAAGGACTTAGCAGAAGCTAAAATGATATATAGTCCAATGTAATCAAACTGCATGAACCCACTAAAAGCTTGTCCATTGCGGATTTATCCATTAGGACACATCGCAGGTGTGTTATCTTTTGATGTTTGACTTCTTCATTTGTCCCAAGCATGACACAAGCCAGAAGGGAGGGAGATGCTGTGATAAAACATTTCCTCCAGCCACCATCAGAACATTATTTTGAAATATTCATCCAAACATCACTGACAGCCTCAAACCTTTATCTGGCCTGTTGCTTTATTCCTTTTGTTAGTTAGTGGGGTAGATGAATTCCTGAGGGTTTTTCAGGGGGCCCTTGGGGCTGGCATCCAGGCCTCACTATTGCCCTTCTCACAGCAGGTGTGACACGTGCGTATTTCTTTTGCATGGCCTACAGTGTGCCGCTACAATATTCTTGTCAAGACCTTGAATTCATTTCCTCTTCTGCTCCTCTTCCCATCTGGACTGTGTGATATAATGAAGCCTTAATCTTTGGCATAGAGGTTAAGGTGTGGTTATCCTCCAGCTAGCACTGCAGCTCATGATGTTTAGAAGAGATTCGAGATCAGACAGCAAGCTTTAGTGTCTCTCTGTAATTCCTAGATGTGCTGTAATGCCTTCTGGAAAGGATCGGATTCTCACAGCAGACTCTTCATCCAAGAATCCTGCCAAATCCTGACTGCAGCTTCCTCATATTGTTCCTCATGATTTTATACAACAGCGATGTTGAATTCTCCAGTCCAGTGGGTCAGATTGCATGACTGATTCATTGTCTATTATGATTAACTGTCTATAATAGCAATAACGCAAATCACAGGCTTGTGCTGGATCTAAAATCGTTCCTATACCAACAGCTAATACAGAGGCACTTGCAAAAGAGAGTGTGTTGAGGGAATGATTTGGATAGCTGCTCTAACATAAGCTATAACTGGAACTTTTTTGTTTTAGTACACAACATAAGCTGTATGATGCATCATAAAATAAATACATTAGATAGTCTGAAACCCTGAATCCACTTCAGGGTTGTAATATTCGTTATCCTTTGCATCATGACATGGCACACCATGCTTAATTTCCTGAAACAGCTCTCCATTGAATGTGGTGTTGTTCCTTATTAATAAGTGTAGATGTAAATGATCAGATGTTATCAGATCATCTGACTGATGATGAGTTATGATTAAAGACGTCACTAGGACGTTTCAAACGGTTGAATGACATGAATAAAAACGGAGCAGTTTGGCGAGTAAATGAAGCATTGTGTGTGTGAGGGTTCCTGCTGGCTTAGTGTGGCTAGTCACTACACAGTCTGTTGACCAACAGAGAGCAGACGTGTCTGACGAAGCGGCTGCCGACGTTACAGGCAGCCCGTGCAGTGAGCACACAGCAGCAGAGCCACTTCCAGTACATCAGTGTGTTATTTCATCAGTGCTTCCACTTTTTCTATTTCTAATTGGCAGCTTTTCAGAAGAACATTATCCTGCTTTTCCTGCTGGTTAATTTGTAGTGGAAAAGACACTTGATGCCTCACTATATAAAATTCATGCATAACCGCAGTGTCCAAAAAAATTCCACCGACAGCATTTTACGTCAATAACTAACTGAATGTTCAGTAGAAAAAGTACAATTCTAAGCAGAATGTCTGCCTTTGCACTTTGCAGATATGGACAGTAATCTGAAATATTGCATAATATAACACTTCTTAGGGCTCTAGCTGGATACACATGGATAATATGCAACAAACCTTTTTACTGCACATATTAAAACTGCTACCTCACGAAGTACGCACTCGAATCAAAGTGCTATCCGCCCTCTTCCGAATACACAAGTTTACCGATGGTTCACCCGATGAAGCAGTAACGGAGCTCTGCTGTATTCTTCTCATATTACGACACTGCAGATGTTCTATGTCGTCTATTTATTTTGCTGCAGTACACAGTGATAATGAAGTGGAGTAGTCTGAGGAGCTTGTTGAGGCTAGCGCTCCTTCTGCTATATTTGGATATTCGGTGCCCCATGTTTGCCCCAGCAGAGGTGCGTCAGAGGCTGGAGCCGTATTCTCACGAGAACTGCGCTTGATTAATGAGCTTGTTTAGCACTGGCTTATTGGTTACCATGTGGTGGACTTATGCCGAGTTATTCACACTTATGAACGTTGCAGATGAGCACATACTGTAGTTTCTCTTTCAGACACGCACACACACAGTTCTCCTTATGTGCACTGAGATCAAAACACGCTTGCAATCATGACTTGTGACGTAATCAAGTCAGCTTCACAAAGGGATTGAACTGCCATTTCTGCAAAGAGAAGTCTGTCATCATTGTAGACATTTCTAAATAATGCACATTAATCCATAAAATGCGCAGGCAGTTAAGTAAATCGGCGAATGGAGCGCACAGGTTGACCTGTAGTCCTCCACACATGGCTAGCAGACACAGCAGGATGACGATAAAGCTTTATTCTGGGTCAGTCGAGCTTAGCCGAGCCAAAGAGGGCCTGAACAGCTGGACACTAAGCAGCTTTCCCCTTCCACACTCCCTCTTCTGCTCCTGTGGGTCTCTTCTGGTCCGTACACTTTCTCTTGCACCCTCCACCACTAGTACTTGTTTAGAGCAAAGCCGACATTGTTTTCCACTCCCTCTCTGCCTCTAGTGTTTATTCTGCTCCAGTCAATTATTTTTGGAAACTATTCGCATATCATTCTTATAGTGTACCGTTTGTTCTATAAAAACCATCAATTCATCTTAGAATGAACATTGTGCCTAATATTGGTATATAAGTATTTTTTTTTAAATATCAATATATAATCCTTGGCATCGTGGTGTGTTTAACTGTTCTGCTTCTCTGTTTTTGCATTGTTACAAGAATGCCTTTTTTGTTTGTGAAAAGATGCTCAAAAACGCTCATATTGCTGACTCTCTATTACACACACTGACACACACACACACAAACACACACACCCACACGCGGTCACATCCTCCATCTGTCGAATGTGAAATCCAGGCCTCTACCCAAAGCCCAAATATAGTCAACTACAGCTTAGTGAGCTGGAGAATCCTCGCTTAGTGCTTCTCAACGGCTCACTGCCGCTGACTTACATGAAAAACTTTCTCATCACTGTTTTTCTCTGTATTTCCTTTACTTGTCCCAAATGATTTTATTCTTCCCTTCTTTCTCCTTCCTGTTTTTTATCTTCTCCACCTCTCTCTCTCTCTCTCTCTCTCTCTCTCTCTCTCCCCCTCCAGAGTGTGGTTCGCTGTCTCTGGCATCCGAAGCTGAATCAGATCATGGTCGGGACGGGGAGCGGTCTGGCCAAAGTCTACTACGACCCAGTCAAGAGCCAGAGGTGCAGTGAGCTCTAGAGTCCCTCCTCTCATCTTCCAACTTCTTCACTACTGCACAGGGAGAAATATTACCTGTGTGTGCATTTAGTGTGGCTCAGATCAGTAATTATTTTGTGCAGGGGTCAGATAGAGTAGTCGGACCGGGGGGGAGACGGACAAGTCTCCTGAATTAACTACCGGTTGTCCCATCAGTTCCAGCTGGGAGGCCGTCAGATGTGGAATCGTTCATTAAACTGTCCCGTTTGAGTCCATTAGTGGTGATTACTGAGGGCAAGGACAGCAGGGCCTCACATGCTGCCTGTCTGGAAAATC
This sequence comes from Tachysurus fulvidraco, assembly GCF_022655615.1. Lineage (NCBI taxonomy): Eukaryota > Metazoa > Chordata > Actinopteri > Siluriformes > Bagridae > Tachysurus > Tachysurus fulvidraco. The sequence continues at coordinate 3,752,754 of NC_062537.1, forward strand.
AATGCTCCACAAGCGGCCGTTTGATTTACAGATATTCTGTGATTTCAAATGTTTTTTTTAGCAGGTCACCCTACATATCAGACAGATATTCTAATATTTATCATTCCTTTATCAAGTGGTGTTTTTTACACAACTCAAAAACACCTCTGTGTTTTCAGGTTACAGGTTATGACATCATAATTTTTCTGCCACAGTTTGTTATTCCAGGGGCAGTTTATAGGGACACACAGAAATCCAATTCTTATTACAAATCAAATCCAAATTTCCTGTTCTTTAGTAAAACAAAAGTACAGAAATAAAACTCACACAACACATCAAGTGAAGTGAAACACACTGGAGATAGATTGTGTAGAATTTTGTAGAAAGTTTCACTCACATGCTCCGGTTTGGATGCTTTTTTGTTTTTTAGGGGCGCCAAACTTTGTGTTGTGAAGAGCAACAGGAAGGAGAAGCAGGCCGAGACGCTGACGCAGGACTACATCATCACCCGTAAGTGCACAAACCCCCCCCTCCCACACACACACAGGTGTTTGTCTCCATTCACTGCTGTTACAAGCCCATTAGTGCTGCAGTATGGTGTGTGTGTGTGTGTGAGTGTGTGAGTGCTTTCCATCGGATTGCTGTCTCACGCAGCCCTTAACCCGTAAGCCATGATGCCATTAGCGTCCGTCACTCCATCCGCCACGCGCCTGGCATGAGGGCTCCGGTCAAGTCACAGCGTGCCACACACAAACCATAAACACATCCTGACCCTCCGCCCACATGACACACAGCTCGCCGTCAAAACTCTCCCTCCTCTCTGTATACCATTAAGCACATTCTCCAGTGGCCGTAGTAGCATTTAGCGCATGATTTAACAGTCTGCGACGTAAGCCGATAGACTGAGCTGAGTGACGCATCGCTGGATAGCCATGGAAAATTCAAGGAGGAAAGCAAAATGATGGCCTGTTGAGAGAGAGGGAGGCAGAACGGTTCAACGTGTCACCACTAACCTCTTTGCTTAATGTAGCATGTAGGAGAAGAATTAACACTGCACAGTGACAACAGGGCTCCTGAATGGAAAATCGCTTCATCTTTCCTACTCCCCTCACCCCCACGAATCCCCCTGTCCACCCCTTACAACACACGCAAACAGAGTCAAGAGTCATGTGATGGTGTGTGAGACCTTGTGAAATCAGAATACGTTAATCAAAAGTAAATAAAAACACAGCGAGCGTTACAGCTCTCTGTGGTTGCTATGATGAAGCTGGAGGGTGCAGTGCTCTGTTTACGGTTTTGTTTCTTTTTCTTAATCTTTGTTATGCTCATGTTACTGAGTTGTATAGTTGACTTAATACATATATGTGTGTCTGTCTCTCTCTCTCTTTTTTTTTTCCCCAGCCCATGCATTGCCAATGTTCCGCGAGGCCAGACAGCGCAGCACCAAGAAGCAGCTGGAAAAAGACCGACTGGACCCAATGAAATCCCACAAGCCCGAGCCGCCCATGTCCGGCCCAGGTGATGTAAAACCCCTCGTGAAGCTGCAGGCCCCTGCGGTATCTCTCGTACTCCTTGGCTGCACTTCTTAAGATCCTGGCTGCTTGTGGGATCTAGACTGCAGCTCTAAGTAAACACACTGTAAGATTACATTAAAGACTTGGCTGAGGACCAGGTGCAACTGGCTTTGGCTTCTTTCCTCGTGTCTGTTTGAGGCAGAGGTGTGGAAAGCGCGGCACGGAGAGCGCTTCGGTTTCCTCAGTCTCTAAAGCTGTCAGTCATACAGGACGAGTCTCTCTCCTTACATCCATAAACCCATCATGGGTTAACATGATCTCAGTCAGCCTCCCGATATCTGGGAGATTCCCACTGATCACCGAGCCTAAAGCAGGTCTCAGGGTCTCCCATGTTTAAACATAACGTAAATAGCCTTTCAACGAGTGGAGGATGTTTTTCTTAGCGTTCAGCATGTGTGTACATGCGCCGGAGGAAGGAAGGACCAGGGTTTTCCTGACCCGTCTCTCTTTACCGAGGCCAATGAAGTTGTTTGTATTTATACAAATGAATTTGACTTGTATGTTTTGCATCATGATGTTTCTCTTCCTCTCTGCACTTTTAACAAACAGGCAGGGGGGGTCGCGTGGCAGCCCACGGAGGCACCCTGTCGTCCTTCATCGTGAAGAACATCGCTCTGGACAAGACGGACGACAGCAACCCCCGCGAGGCCATTCTGCGCCACGCCAGAGAGGCGGCAGAGAACCCCTACTGGGTCGCTCCCGCATACAAAGTGTAAGCAGTTGTTTCGTTATCAGGAGGTAAAAGCAGCGAGCTTGGGATGAAAGACCAATTAGATTAGATAAGATTAGAAATTTTCCGTAGGAAAATAGAAAACCGTTGCAGCCGAGAGCAACGTGGAGCCCCTCACACACACACACGGCTATTGTCAGTGACAGGTTGTGATGTAACTAGATGCTAGTGTGTTTGTGTATGAGGGGAAAGATGTGTGTGCATGTGTGCGTGACTCAGGTCAGGTTGCACCTGCGTATCGCGTCCTCGTTGTCACGCCTCGGCTGACGGATGCATGAATGTTTTAAAAAAGCTCAGCATGCGTGTGCGCATGTGGGGTGTGTGTGTGTGTTTGAGGGACTACCTGAGACCGCTCTCTGTTGTAGACAGAAAAGGCAAAGGAAATGGAATCAAGGTTTATCAGATAATCTAAGTACGTTTAGCGACTATGTTGTCTTAAAGGTTTCCGATGGAAAGCTTTTCTTCATGCTGGTTACGTTTCATCAAAAATAACCGAATCCATTTTTAACTCATTAATGTAAACGTTCCTAGCCATATTTAAAACTATATTATTATCCAAAACTCTTCTAATTTAAAATTCTTTATATATCTTTGCCACATCACGTAAATGAGTCTGAACGGAGATTATTTCATTATAATTTTTTTTTTGGAGTAGAGCAGTGTACTTTACCACATCTGAGGTTACTGAGGTTACTGAACCAGACGCAGTTTGAGCCAAATGTGTAATTTAAGCCTAAATTGGACCTAGTTATAAACTTCCCACACTTGTTAAGCACATTAAGGAAGCAAATGTAGGACATCTAGTATGTGTTGGCTGATTGACTATGTTGAATTTAATTATGCTTAAATTAGAAAACAGCCCTGTCGCTCCTCCCGGTGTTTTCTTTTTCTCTCAGGTTAACATAAAACCGGCGTCTCAGCAAGTTTTCTTCTTTACGGAATTTTAATGGACGTCGAAGCCCTAATTTTATGTTCTGTTTACAAGTAGTCAAAGAGAAAACCAAGCATTTATCTTGGGTTTGTATTGACGTTTTCCATGTATGGATCACGGCTTTTAGTTTCCTCTAGGAGTGAAAAATGCTTTCTCTGCAAGTGTCAGTTGATAAGAAGCTTTCGGCCTGTTATCTCCCCATCTCTTCGTCTCTCCTCCGTCGTCTTTCTCACTGTGGGATGTTTACCTGGACTGGTGCAGACGAAGGAGCCGACGTTCGCAGGTGGTCCGTCCAGCCGGCACACGGAGTCGACCCTGACACAGCCTTTTTTTTTTTTTTTTTCCCCTGCGGGGCAGATGAATGCAGAGATCTCCAGCTTGGATTTGTCAGAGCAGGGAGCATTTAGAAGGTGATATCGGATGCAGGTTAAATCTTGCATATCTGCAGGTTGAGCTGCTGCGTTATATATGTGTTTGTTCAATGTAAAGAATAGGTAATAGCTGAAATTAGCGAGGAGACTTGTTCAGCACAGTAAGTAAAGAATAACCCCAAGTGTTTTATTCCTCTTATACCACAGCGATTACACTAAAGAGCTATAAACCAGTAAAGAGTCATTCTGTTCCCTTTTTTTTTTACATGAAAAAGAGAGAGAAAAATCATGTTAGAGAGAAGTGTAAATGTGTATAAATAAATCGTCCTTCGTTCACCATATCCCCATTAGATATTTTTCTTTGCTTGTTTATTATTAGCCTGAGATTATATGGCACGTCAGTTGTACAATCCTCAATTAATCCTCCGACTTGTCCGAATTGAAAATTCCGTGCTTCTGTTACCAACCAAAATTTTAAACATTGTGTTCTAGAAGATTTTCTTATATCTGGAGCTGTATGTTTTAGCCTATGTTTAAATCTATGTGAGATTTGATTAATTTCCTGTCATTAAAATTTGTGTGGTCCCTTGAGAAGTCCTATGTTTGACACCTAGGCTTGTGTCATGATGCGTGCTCCAGCGTCGCCTTGTAACTTAATCTCCATCATTACACCTGAGTGCAGCCTTTTAGAGCTACTAGCGAGCGTTAATGACACTGTAGACACTAAAGAGAGCTATTGTAGCACTTCCATGCACAAATGATCCTGTTTCTTCCTTTGTTGGCCCGCCTTAATTGCTTTGCTCAGGTATCAAGAGTAGGTCGATGGAGACATACACACACCTGACACAGAAATACTAGCCAACTGATACTCGAGAACCTGGAAACTGATTGCACGCCGAATGCATAACTTCTCTTGTGTCGTCCATCACCACCGGCTTTGTCTTGTGTCGTTACCTACAACTTATCTGTACACTAATGAATCCTCGCTTCTGCTTCCACAGCAATTACTCACAATGGTGGTCTCTGTGATCTCATCAGGGAATTCTCCAGGTCCCAGCAATGATGTGTATGGCATCAGGTCTCTGTTAGAGGTTAATCAAATGTGTCTGTGAAAAGTTATTTGTTTGAAACATACAGAGCTGGTTGTGAGGTCAGCGTTGCCCTTTACAGCAGCAGCAGTACATGCAGATAAAGGAACGCGGGAACACAACATATGGTTGTGTAAGAGCCAGAGATTTCTCTGAAGCGCTGCAGTTGAAGTTATCTGCATGCATACCCCCCCCCCCCCCTCTATAACCTGTACAGCATCCACACCATGACTCACCAAGGACCAGATGTTGCATTTTAATCACTGTACGGAATTGAGTGATGAAAGTAGGGGAATGGTTTAATCCCCCTCGCTCGCTATAACTCTCTCTCTCTCTCTCTCTCTCTCAATCATTTCTGCTTGCTTTTTTTTTTTTTTTTTTTTTATCGGTCTCATTTTCTCCCGCTCTGTCCCTCCAGCCCTTCATTCTTAATCTCTTTCTCTAGGGATCTTATTCAAACTCTGCTCGAAGCCTCTGCATGCCAGGAGTAACAGTAGCTCTGAGCAGTTTTTCACTAAAGTGATTTTATAGCTTGTGGTTCATCCGTGATTTGTCGTCATTTGTCAAAGCGCTCGACTTGTTTAGTATTTGTTTCTCTTAACTTTTCTAATAAAAAAAAGAAAAACACTCTGCCAGATGTTGACGTTCTGCTGTCAGTGCAACATGTCTAATCTTTGCGCTCGTTTCTTGTGCAGGACTCAGCCAAATCCCTTGTTTGCGGCAGAAGAATCCGAGGACGAGGAAGCCGACAAGGAGCCAGAGTGGAAGAAACGCAAGATCTGAAAACGAGAGCTACTTTATAGTTCTTCTCATGAAATCTGTGTATAAAACAAGAGATTATGTCTTGAACATGATTGTTGTAAAATAATGTCTTGGTGTGTAAAGGCCTGAGAGAAAGTGTTTGTGTGTGTGTGAGAGAGAGAGAGATATGGGGAAACAGCATCAGCATCATGCAGTGCTCATGTGTAACTGATTTTTATATTGGGTAGACCTGCAAGTACTGAATGTACAGAATGTTGCCTCGAATACTTTTTTTTGTTTTTGTTAAAGCAGCTTGTTTTTAAAGATATTTCGCTTCGTGTTTTTGTGTCATGTTGCAAAATAAACATACAGCGTGTGTGGTCAGTGCATGCATTTGCATTATGAAAAGCGTGACCTGCTACCACGTGGCTTTTCCACCACTCAATCTTTTACCTCAGAAACTCAGAATCTTTTACCTTTTTTGGTTAAGCGTAGCCAACTCTTTCCAAATGGTGTGTGACCGTCTAGTAATTTCTCTAATAAGGGAATGCGATGCGTTCTCATATTTTTCCTGAACATGCCGGTTTTGTCACCGATCCCTGAGCTCAGATGTTTGTGCCGAGGTGACTCCCGGCCTGTACACAACAGTAGGTTGCTGTGTCACAACAGATTCCAATCTGCTGAATCTCAAGAGCTCTGATCCATCTTTGTCTCCAAAACCCCCCCAAACTACATCTTTGGACTTTTCCACCAAACGTGCTGTCTTCGGGTTTGCTCCTGGTGACTCACTGTGTTCAGTAAATATTTATTTTGAAATCATTTTTAGCTACTTTTCTTTTCCAGCTCGTCAAATGTTGCTTGGGCGGAGAGAGCGTTTTCTGCTGGCTGAGACATGCAAGTTTATTACAGCATGTCTGATGTGGATTCTTTTAAAACACTGATTCAACACCTGATATCTGTAGATTGACCTGAGAGTGGACAAAGGGACCGTTGTGTACCTGTACACACACACTCTGATACAGTTTTATGTGTAATTATAGCCATGCAAACTCGATCATCTCACTTGGCCTGAATGTTGTTCCTATAAATAATTAATCTCTAATGCTCTTGTGTGCCTACTTTTAGTTCCGTTACATAATAGAGAACCTATAATAAGGGATGATTGCGAGGGAGTGGGAGAGGCTTGTCAGATACATGGATTACATATTTCTACTCTTTACCATTCCATGGAATTTCCCCTCTGGCTAACCTAGAACTTCAGGGGGGGTCTTTTTTTGGTAGGTATATGATTGTGACATATCAGTTTCAAAGTTTTGCTTGACCTACGAACACACCAAAGCACTTTGTTGGGGTCAATGCATCAATAAGGAACCTTCTCTCCTCTCCTCCTTATTTCTAGTCATAAGAGCAGATAAATATAACTACAAGAAAAAGTGTTTTTTCGCAAGAGGATTTTTTTTCCCCAGTAATGTGTAGTGAAGTAGCATGGCCAATCTGAACCCGCGGCCCCATCTGTCAGCGCCTGTTCTGAGTGCTGATGTCAGCAGCTGTCCGGTCCACCCCAGTATCCGTTACGGTCCATGGAATGTCAGGATGCCACACTGGGTGATGTCAGGGCATAATCATGCCCACTGGGGTTCGCCACGCCACTTTAGTTGTGGCAGAAAGGGTGTGTTGTGGCTTTGGCAAGCTGGCCGCGATCTCTATATATCAATGGAAGCCTGTCAGCAGATTGGACTGCCTCCTTCTTGTTTTCACGTTCAGCTCAAATGGCAGGCTGTAGTTTTTTTTGTTTGTTTGTTTTTTTTTTATCATTTACATTGAGACCTCAGCTTGCAGTGATTATTCAGGAGAGGATTTATATATATATATATATACACTAGACTTTGCAGAATTGGCAAGTTTGCATTTGCCAATGTTTGTTTGCACATCCTGATCAATCACAAAACACCAGATTTTGCTCTTGATACGAGATAACTTGAACTGGAAAGTCACTCAGGTTGTTTTAGATCTGCGTTTGACGACTTCTTGCCTTTTGTTCATCGTGCGGGCAAAACATGAGGTCCTGAAGTAGGACACGTTCCCAGATCGTTTTGTTGCAGAGACAGCGTTCCTTTTAAACAATCATCAGAGACATCAGTGTCATCTGAAAATTCATTCCAGAGCCCCCAAGTTGGCGCGTAGGCAGGAATGTCATGCGTTTTCATTTGCAAAATTGAAAATCTTTGAACACATTTAGTTATAAGTGATGAAACTCCAAATAAGCTATGAATCTCTCTCTCACTCTCTCACTCTTTTGGTCTCTGCCTCTGTTTCTATCAGAACATAATGACTGGTTTACTGGAATGTTCACTGGTTCACAGAAACAACTTAAAGAATTCGGGTTCACCAGTTTGTGACCACAAACATAGGATGCTAGTTAACCTAAGCTAAGCAAACCTTTTTAGGAACCGGTCCACTGGTTTGTAAACAAAGCCATTATGCAATCCAATTCTAACAGCACAAGTGTTAGCACCCTGTCTGTGGAAAAGCGCCAGTGGAGGCCAGCTATAAGGTCGAAGAGACTCGGCGTAACGTTTAAGCACTCTGCAGCACATCTTTGTTTTTTTTTGTTTTTTTACTCCAAGCAAAATCCACTCAGCTTGGTGGAAACATTTCTTCCAAGTGCCCAGATTTACTGCATGTCTTTACAAGCCGTGATTGTTTACTGTACAATCCTGAGCCTGTGTTTAGGAATGTAGAACAGATTTCTTCTGCCTAATCTATTCTAACGGCTCCGAGTCACTCTGCAACTCAAAGCCCACCGAGGGTCTGCAGTGAGACTCTTCCTCTTTTTTGTTTAACTCGTTCTGTCTTTGTTGACTTTTATCCAGTTATACCAGTTATAAAAATGACCATAAATCATGAGCAAACTTGGTCAGCACATGAAGAATACTCCACAACGTTACTTTTCTTTTCTTTTTTTTTTTAAACACAATTTTTTACAATTTTTTTTTTTTGCATTAAATATTTGTGAAAACGATCTTATTGATTTCTCCCAACATTTAAGTGATAGAAACAAGTTTTATTCTGTAAAAAGTTATAAAATGAATATTGTACAAAAATAAAGTCTGTAGAGAGCTTTGGTTTAGTAACACAAAACAAGTAAGACAAGCTGTTTTTTCTTTTTTTCTTTTTTTTTCTGGTCTCACAATGCAGGGTGGAATTTTTACAGTCAACTTTCCCCTTATAATCTTCTGCAAATTGTTTTCACCACATTTTTTAAACAGTAATTTGCATGTGTACTTTTTTTTTTTTTTGCAGAGTTTGTTAAAAGCTTCCACAAACTTTTGTCACCACGATAGGACATTTAACAGTTGAACAAAGCATCGTACACCACAACAGAGGATCACAGGACACGACATGGACACAGGTGTGTGTGTGTGTGTGTGTGTGTGTGTGTGTGTGTGTGAGGATGGAGCCACGGGGCTGAGCTGTTAAACATACCGTATCATTTCCCTCATATTTAGCTAATCAAGATTGAGCAGATTATGATTTGAGGAGATTATGTTTGGATTACATGTTGAGAAGAACATCTGAATTGCTTGGATTTTTTGAGCTTTGTGTTAGTTGTTTGCACGAGACCTGGTTTCGCTCTGTAATTATTGCTCTGGAAATATTGTGCCGTTCCCGTAGGATCTTTCCATGTGGCAGTGAGCTACGGTATCGAGACCAAAATCAGTCCTCTCATCCCATGACGTACACATCACTAGCTGTTTCTGTTAGTGTGTGTGACTCTTCACGAAAGCCCTGTTTCAGTGTTTGTGTCTAGGTTTGGGGTCTGGATTTTGTATTACGCCTGTCCTGCTTTTCGGGGCATGTGGTGGGATGCTGTGTGGATAAAAGTTCTTTTAAATGAGGTTTGTTAATGTTTACCTGAGACAGAAAGTTGGTTTGAAACACTACGGAGAAGTCAGATTCAAATCGTTGAATCGTTTGAACTTTTTTTTTAGAGCACAGAACCTACTGGAAGAGTTTGTGAGGAACCTCAAGGACCTATGCCACATTATCACCTGTCTGTTTAATGGGATGTGGATTTCAGCTTTCAACTAGGAAGGATGTTTTTTATTTATGATGATGCGTCTCCATGGGGCACAGCCCAGTTGTGCTAGAAACCTTTGCTGTAGTGACTTTATTATGGTTGAAAATAAACACTGGGCAAGAACTGCATTTTCTCTAGCAAACAGTTAATTGGTTGAGGGAGCATTTGGAGCACTGATGTTAACGTTTCTCTCTCTCCCCCCCCCCCCAAACTGCTCTGATTGAGTAAACATGATACTGGTCTACCACAGACCTAGCATTTTTTTCTTTCTAATTTAGACAACTTTTTTCCAGTTGTGCCAGATATAGTGAGGTGTTGGATGTGTCTGTGTTACAAACTAAGATGTCAGCTTTTCTGTGCTTGTTTTAAAGCATAATTGATCCTTTAAATTATTTGCATTTTTATTATTTTTTTAATGGTTAGACCGTACGTTTTCTTTAAACCAAAAATTGGCTATAGACACCGATGTCCTAAAATGAGTAAATTATTGTTTTCCAGCCCAGATAATCTGTGAGAATATGTGATTATCACATCATCTGCTTTTTCTTAAAAACCCATGCTCCACTTTGGCACCATCCAAGGTGGGGTGGGGGGTCGGGGGTGTGTGGATGTAGCTTCACAAATAAATAAGGAAAAACACTCTAATACAATTAATTGCAATAAATAACAATAAGTTAATTAAATTTCAATAAATACATTTTTCATATAGACTATATATATATATAGAGAGAGAGAGAGAGAGAAAGAGAGAGAGAGAGGGAGAATTTTCTGAATATTAAACATTTTCGTATTGAGTCTGTTCTGGCTGCTGTGGGTTAAGCCTGGATAGATGCTCTGCCTTGTCCACATAGGCATATTCAGCTATTTCTTTAGAAGGGATTCAGAAAAGCTCCAAATTCTGTGCTGTCCACAGCCTACCTTCTTGCAGACACCTCTTGCCCCATCTCTAGCAGTTCCACACAGCTGAAGTAATAGTTTGTTTATATCCCGACTGTCGGGTTGCGATTTTTCTGTGACTTGCTGATAGAGTATGTTATTGTTGCCTCTTAGACAGCATTTACATTTCAATCCCTGCTTAGAATACTCTGACATGGTTTTGTAACAGTGAATACTGAGGTGTCGCTAGTGTTGCTGTTGCTGCTTTTCCTGAAACGTTTTAAATCAAATCTTACTCCTTCAATTCTGACATACATCTCTGTGCAGGATAAACAATGACTCGAGACCTGCACTTTTCCTCCCAGAAGCAGCATTTGTCTCCGGAGTGCGAGACTTCTGTATTTTGTCCAAGTGTCTTTTCGCTTGTCCATGTGCACAAATCAGACGCAGGCGCACTTCTTGGCGGAATGCTTCTTGAGAGTGTGGTACTCCAAACTGTCATCCAAGAATGAGAGGTCGTCGTCAAATGCTATCGGTCGACAGCAGGTCTGAGAAGGTGACTCTTTGTCTAGCTTCTTGTTTTGGGTGAGGTTGTTCAGGATTTTGTCATAGTTGGTCTCTGAATCGTAACATGGACCACTGCAGTACCTAAATATTAACTCTTCTTTGGTCTGGTATCCTAACCCCAGGTCCGTCACGTTGAGGTGGATCTCTTTAAGAAGGCACCCGCGTCCTTGACCTTTGATCAGTTCATCCCGATTCCCTTTAAGCCCTCTGCCTCCACCTCGTCCTCGACCTCGCTTCTTTTCTCCTCGTCCTCTCATTCCTCTCTCTGTGTTTGTTGCTCCTCTGTGCTTCCCTTTTTCTTTTCCTCTGCCCTCAGAGTCTATCTCAGGAGATCGCCGCAGTCTGCCAATGGTTGCTGCAATGAAGTCCATTACATCATCAAACTGGTCTGGGTGCAGTCCATTGAGGTCATCTTTTAACAGATAAAACGAGAGAAATTATATGTCATGCCCTGGTGCCCATGATGTTGTTTATACTCTGTCTACATGGTTACGTAATTATATAAGAAGCAATGGTGCAATGTAGTAAGCAGTTTCTTAATTTACTGTATTTTTGATTTTCTGTTCTCTCAAGTATATGGAAAATGCATTTGGGTTATGACATTGAGGTACAGCAGAATACATCTGTTCGACCGCAAACTCAAAACATATGCACTGTCCCGCACTTGAGAAAAATGTAGCATCCTTTGATCTACATGTAATACACAATGATTTCATTATAGAAGGAACTCCGTGAAGTTCCTTCTCTCACATGTCTGCCAAACAGACTGCATTATGGTATCTGGAAAAGCTCTCATGAGACTATAATAGGTATTATTGAAGCTAATTTTATTATGATTCAACAAGTAATGAAATAAAAAATCAACAGCCTTTAAAATTCCATTAAGCTCCACCCTGAGTCAGGTAAGGAAAGGTAACGATGGTACGGAAGGGTTTTCAGTAGATTTGTAAGTCGGGAGATGGAAGGTTTAATGGTTCCAGTTAGGTCAAGGTAACGAAAGTTATATCAGAGCTAGGTAAGTCAAGCTAAGTTGGAGAAGAGTACTTGGGCCAGGTAAGTCAGACTAAGGATTGTTTTACTGGGGCCAGCTAAGTCAAGGTAAGGAAGGGTTTACCTGGGCCAGCTAAGTCAAGGTAAGGAAGGGTTTACTGGGGCCAGGTAAGTCAAGCTAAGGAAGGGTTTACTGGGGCCAGGTAAGTCAAGCTAAGGAAGGGTTTACTGGGGCCAGGTAAGTCAGGCTAAGGAAGGGTTTACTGGGGCCAGGTAAGTCAGGCTAAGGAAGGGTTTACTGGGGCCAGGTAGGTCAAGGTAAGGAAGGCTGTACCTGGGCCAGCTAAGTCAAGGTAAGGAAGGGTTTACTGGGGCCAGCTAAGTCAAGGTAAGGAAGGGTTTATTGAGCCAGTAAGATGGGAAAGGAATAGTTTACTAGAGCCAGGTAGGTCAAGATAAATTGAGGAATGGTTTAATGGAACCAGGTATGCCAACGTATGTGAGTAAAGGTTTAAGGGAGCACACTATGTGATGGGTGTGATAAGACGTGTCATTTTTAATGGGATGGGATTATCCTTTTACTTTTTTCACTTTGTGTAGTGAGCAGACTGGCTTTGCCCTCAGACGGGTGGAGCTGTCTGAATTGCATTAACTGTCACCTGTAGATCCTGCAGCCAGAAGTGTTATACAATCCGTGTCAATGCCTGGCTGACTGGCCCCGTACAACAGTATCAGGTGTGATTGTGAACACTGTTTATATACACTCTGACATTTGACAAAAAGGACTGTCTTTCGTTGGCCAGAATGAAAGGCTACGATGCCCAGGGACATGCAAAAGTCGAGCTGTTTACAACTGATGTTCCAGAGTTGCACACTAATTCTGAGGCACTGTAACATGGTCGGCTGTTCTTCAAACCACTGAATTGATTTAGTTGGCCTGCTTTAGCAAGAGTTTTGGTTTCAATATATTGGTGCATTGTGAAATGCAAACAGGGTGACCAGTCAGGCACAATTGCATTTAAATGTATCTTGTTCCAGATGCTGATTCCACTGTGTGACACTAAACATTGGAATGGTATTAAAAAATGCTGTTCTTAAGATATGAGGTTGAGCATTTAGGAAGACATGTCTCACTTAGCATTCCATACCTTATCTAGAAAATTTGCAGGTTTACTACTGTGTAAAGACAAGCCAGTGTCATCTTTAGTTAAACAAATAGAGATGCCTCCCACACAGCTGTTGAAATAAACATAAACACAATGAAAGTATGAGTCTCTTGCCTAAAACATCCATACTCTACAAAACCTTTCCTCACGGACGAACATTAATCTAGACTCCCAGCAGTATTGTGGTTACGGAGGTGGATATTTTATAGTAAACACATTCTCATTTACTTAACAAAGCACTAATGAGGACCAACCATTCAAACAAGGAATGTCATTTTGGCTGTTGCCGTGGCTCCTGACCTCTCTTGTCGTCTTCGAAAAGTCATTATCATGTTGCGGAATGTTAGATGCTAATTAAACCGTCTCTGACCATTGTGTACAGAGTATGGCTTCACAAAATGCTGAAAAAATACGATTATATACCTCTACTAAAAGAAATCATTTCTAAGTGGTTTCTGCTAAGTAGATGCTAACCGTAGTGGTTTACAGCCTCTAGTTTCTCTGCAACCACATTTGGACTGCAGTCTGTTGGCAGTCATGTCATTGTGGGATAATTTTGCATGATCATCCATGGCACAACAAGAATGGCTTAATATAATTTTTGCCTGGGAACTGCTACTGGCACATGCTGACAGGACAATTCAAGCCAGTGATTAAACACAATATCATACTAATTTTTATTTATTTATTATTTTTATTTTTTGTGATAAACAGGGAAACATCTTATAATAAAATTATTTAGTATTAAGAATAAAGTAAAGTGCAGCTCTTCTAGTGCACTGACTTACATTGTTCTTCCATGGAGGCTTGTTTCAGGCTGGCTGTTTCGAGACGGGAGTTTATGACTGGGTCCAGGACGAGCAGCTCACTACGACGCTCGTCTTGAGGAGCTCTCATGGAAGGCTGCAGCTTGTTGAAGAGAGGGCGAGCGGATACGGAGCTCAGAAGCAACAAACACGTAGCTAGAACATCCCATAACTTCATTTTAGACTCAGTTCCTATGGAAGGAGCTGCAACAAAACAGATAGAGATGAAGGTTATGCATTTATATGCATAATGCATCTTCTTTAAAACACACGATTAAGTCACACCGTGATGAATTCCTTCCATTCCTCTTCTGATGATAAAGCAAGTTGATTTATGTAATTTGTACAATATGGGGTTAGTGAACAATAACCACAATATTTGTATTTTTATTACTTTGGAGTGTTCCCTTCTCTTCTATTTAATTTTTTAAACATTAATATGTACATGGTTCAAAAAATGCTCCAAAATATTCACACTGAATCATATTTGATTTAATGATTTAATTGCCCAAATCCCAAAAGTTCTTAAAAATGTTATGGATTTAAAGCAGCATCATTCCAGATACATTTTTTTTATATAACTTCTCAGAAAAACACAGTACTGTTTCAGCACAATTTTATTTAATGTTAAACAGATTTTTGTCAATACAAGCTGAGGAGAAAATGCTATGTGGCAGAGCAACTTCTGTTCCCTATTTACAATCTCAGCTTTCAGCAGAAGCACAATTCATATAGCTTTATAGAGGAAATATAAACTTGAATTGCTTTTAAATCAATGTAAAGGTTGGGGACAGAAAATACTTATATGACAGTTTTGGTCGATTTGTGATATGTGCAAGAGAAATATTAGATGCAGCTGGTAAATACATATTTTCTATGAGATTTGATTGCACTGAAAGTCGGAGTGTAAGAACTTTTGACGAGAATAAACTGATTATTAGACTTGGGGGAGAAGTTAAGTGCAAATATGGTGAAGCCCATGATTGCACGTGAGGTTATGACCTAAAGTCCCAGCAGGGATTGGGATGTTTTCAAATGTAGAGAAGCATGCAGCTCTGGTGCCACGAACGCAAATAACAACTTTTGCGATCACAACAACACGCGCGTAATGCACGATACTGGTGAGCTGTGTTTCTGTGCATTCACCTCAACAAACTCTGAAATCGGATCGAAATAATTTTATGCATTTTTTTAAAAAATAAATATTGCTAGATTTTCTGACTCACCTTAGATTGGGCCCATGCAGACCTGCAGTTCACATAAAAACGCAGTTCCAGATGGATCGGGTGGCATTGAAGGATCCAAAATGCTTCAGAGTGAGTGTGTCCGTGAGGGATTCCCCCATAAATATTGCCGTTCATCATCCATTTATCCACAGTATCCAAGTGAAGTCCTTCGTGTTTGTGTTTCTGTCTTTACAGAGAAGTCTTGTCTGTGCGCACGGAGTCGCGCGATAACCGGATGCTGCTGAGCTCCGTGCAGGTAATTTGAGAGAAATCCACCATCACCGAATGCCAAAAACCAAATGAAGACATCAGGGCTCTCCGAGCTGGAGTCGGATCAGTCTACTGTTTACTTGTGAGCGCCGCACGTCTTTCCGCCGAAAGAGCGAAACGGGCATCCTGCGCCCAGGGTCACAAATTCAAGTAAATTCCTCGTGTGAACTTGAGACGCACGGACGCAGCGCATTTCATTTCTTCCCTCGCGGTTGCGATATTCCTGCGTAAATCAGATCCATTCGCTTCTCTCAACACTGATGCGCCTTTACGCGTGAAGCTGTGCCACTGATCGCACGCGCTTTAAATAGATTAATGGCTCTGACGTTTCTCTAAGTCCGCCCTCAAAGCTTTAATCATACGCGGATCGACTAGAGCAGCGCGATATGTCGTTTGTTAATCGATATCACGATATATCTATGTCTAGATTTTTGTCATTCTGAAATCACTGAACGCGGCAACATCCAAAAAATAATCCCTGTACCAAAACAACCGCACTCCAAAACATCAAGGCAGTGAACTGTACTTAATCTTGTATATGGACTAGAATCATTCAAGTGCAAGGTTTATACCTTTAATATACCTTTGCACTATGTACCTTTTTTGATCCCTCTAATATACCTTTGTACCTTTAATTAGACTTTAGGGTGAAGGCAAGCCAAATTAATTTACTATGGTTTTTCATGCACAAAGCAAACACAGTGCTTTACGAATCAGACAAAAAAAGTGAATGTAGAAAACATTTCAAAATAAAATTAAATTAAAGTGGAGGTTAACTGCTTAACTGTAAACGTGGTGGAACAGGAACGTTTTAAGGTCTCGATTTAAAGATGTCGAATGTCAGGCCACCTCAGAGGCTCTGTAACGGCTGGTTCTTTCTAAGAGCAGCATAAAGTGCTTTAAAGTTACCTCAGTGGAAATTAATGTCCAGGTAAATTAATAATATTAATATTGTATTGTAATAATATTACAATACAACTTTTTGTAATATTGTATATTAATAATATTAATTAATAATAATATTGTAATTATCATATCGATAATTAGACTTTAAAAGCTATTTTAAGGTGCACAACATGCAATGATCCAGGATAAAGATTACTTGATGGTACCATGTCAGCAAGAAGGAATAGTTCAGATGAGGCATGTCTTTTATTCTTAATGTATATCCACTTACTGTATATAGGAATTTTGATCCAAACCAAAGGAATCATTTTTATATACAGTAATACTTCATACATACAGACAGCTGCGAATAAACAAACAAACAAACAAACATCCCTCATGCACCATACCAGAGCCAGCTTTTTGTCACCTGCCTGTATGGGGTGAACTGGATTGAACTTCAGATCAATTAATAAATATAACATGACCCAGGCCATAACTCTTAACTCGTCATGAATTACACCTATCGTGTGAAATACGACGTTCGACTCCAAGGTGTTTAGTGTCACAAATAGCTGTTGGGGATTACACTGATGACAAGAGCTAGTAAGGCAACACTGCTCCTTCTGTTACTGCTGTTTGGCACCTGAGGATCTCCGGCCATTCTGTAGGTAATGGAACACCACCTGCCGCCTTTTGATCTTTTCCTGATGTTCTTTACTTAACCATTTATATTCTGGACCACTTATTTATATATAATTTAGTGGTGTAATGCAATGCCAGATCTGGATCTGGATCTTTTTAGCGCTCCGAATATTCATATCTGTATTCGAAACAAGCTGTGGGTGTGGCCTAAACTGGAAGGGCGTTAACGTTTGTGACTTTTTTTTTTGGTGTGTGTTTGTGAGTGTTTGTCACAGTCCTGTTGCACACCCCTAATCCAACCTCTAATCTAACCAGACCCTATGTGAACATTCCTCTGAACTTTCTTGTTGCCGCCTATATGTATCCGTTTAGAACACATTGTGTTCAATCTAAATAACTGATTTTTTTTAAGTTCCATCCCTACAACAGTATTTCAGCAAGAAGGAACGAAAACACACCCTCACTAAACTGGTTTCATTGTGGATGGTTTACTATTCAGCTATTAAACGTTTCAAATCCTCAAAGACGAGGCCTGGCTTGTTCAGCTTTCAGTAGGAATTAAGGTGAACATTTTTGAACCACGTCATGTGAACTGCATTCTAATGCACGTCTTTATTTAGTCTGTCACTCCAGGGGTGAATCCGTGGCCTGGGCTTACAGCAGTTATGCTGCGTGTTTCTTTGATTAATGTAAAATTAGCCTTTGTAGTGAAGTCATATAAATATGTGAGCAGGAGTAAAAAGTTTATAGATCCTTCGGCTTTATCTGGATTTGTGAGTGAATGGCTCGTAACCTGAGATCCAGATTTCTTTCAGAGCATCTGTCATCTTTATCAAAACAATGATTTAAACGGTCAATATTTGCTACTGAGCAGAACCTTATTTATTGACAATACCCTTCCAGTTCTTGATTCTGATTAGTGTTTCAGCCATGTTGATGCTTACAACTTTACAAAATAGTTTTTGTTCTTTTATATAATGTTTGAATGGTCTGCCTCGGATCCATTTATCGCTTTTCAACAGCGTTGAGGTCAGTGGCCAAAATATCTTCTGTTTGAGTAAATAGCTACTTGTGTTTACACATGTGTTTGGGATTATTGTCACACTGCATAACTCTTGGATCGTAGGCAGATGCCCTGAAGTGATGCTGTGGAGTTTCCTGATATGACTTTATTAGTGTTTATTGGTGACTCAGTTAAGCAAGCCTTCTAGATCTTAAAGAATCAAGAGCAGACACACACTTCTCCCATCACTAGGTTTTGGTGTTGCTATGCAGTGTTTTGTTTACTTCAGACATGTATATAGTCATAGAAAATCCTTTACATGGTGAAACTTGGACTTTATCCTGAACTGAAATGTTTGTCTTTTGCATGTAACCCGAATGCAATAACGATATGCAGATACAGGTCAAGAGTTTCAAATGATATTCACGACAAAGAACAGATTAATCAAAGTCGGACAGTTTTCCTTTTGCTGATCTTCACGTGTCCGGTTTTCCAGGAACGAACCTCGATACGGTTTTGTATCCCATCACCTCATGGTCTGATATGTTCTGTGATACTTTTCTGCTTGCCCTGACTGTAAAGAGTGATGATTCATTGCCTTCTTGCTCATGACCTGTCCCTGAATGATGTTATGTTTTGTGCTGATGCTCCAGGAACCTTTGTGTCATCTCTCTACACAACATTATCACATTGCTTTCTAGGAGTTTTTTTTTTTTAGAAAACGGTTGTATCCTGTTGTGGTAACCTTCCATAAACATGACTCATTATTATTTTTTTTTTATTATTATTATTATTATTATTATTATTATTATTATTATTATTATTATTATTATTATTATTATTATTATTATTATTATTATTTTATTTGTTTGTTTATCTATCTATCTATCTATCTATCTATCTATCTATCTATCTATCTATCTATCTATCTATCTATCTATTTATTTATTTATTTATTTATTTATGTTCAGTCAGTTACAAAATAGACCCCTAACTGTAGCCCCATGGTGCTCTGTCAGTTGTTTAGGAACTCTTTGTTGATGTATACAGATCTATGTAGGACATTTGGGAGGAAGAAACAGTGCTGGATTTCTTCCATGTGTGAACTGTTTGCTTGACTGTGGACCAGGGGAGGCCTGACTGTGTAGGAATTTTCGTAACCCTTTAAGGGTCCAACTTTTCCACAGCTTTAGAGCATTGTGGGGGTTTAGATCACATACTGATGGCCAGACACCGCGTTGGGAATGGGGTAAATGTGTTTTCTATAATCCTCAATGATTTAGAAAACAAACAAATAAGTTGGGGAAAATATTGGATCTTTATATATCGCATATTTTTGAGGAATTATTAAAGGATCAAACTAACAATAACACAACCTTTTAATAAATACATGACACTTTTGTCATATTCTGTTCTACGTTTGTCAAATAAGATTCTTTATTTTTTTTAATTCGAATTCAGAAATACAGGCTGATCTATAAGGTTCAGTGTTTTGCCTCATGCACCTTCCTTACATACAGATTTACATATTATTGGGTTAGAAAAATGCTGTTTCTGTATCAAGAGTACTAATTGTCTCTTTCCCTAATTAGTTTTTTTTAAATTGTGTTATTTTGTGTGAAAAGATCCTTGCCCTGTTTCAAACTTTCTTTTCTACCAATATTGATTTCTAAAGAGTGGCTTTACAGATTTACCAAAAATGACCAGCTGAGAAATATTAACTTGGAACAGGAAGGATTATGTACATTAGTGATCATTGCAGTTGTCGTCATCATCTTCTTCTCCTTCTTCTTCTTCTCCTTCTTAGTACTTCTTTCTTATTAGGAGGAGAGAAGGAGAAGGGGACGGACGAAGGAGAAGAAGGGGAGAGGAGGAGGAAGAAGGAGAAGAAGGGGAGGAGGAGGATGAGAAGGAGGAAGAAGGAGAAGAAGGGGGGAGGAGGAGGAAGAAGGAGAAGAAGGGGAGGAGGAGGAGGAGGAGGAGGAGGGAGAGGGAGAAGGCGAAGAAGGGGAGGAGGAGGAAGAGGCAGAAGAAGGGGAGGAGGAGGAGGAGAAGGAGGAAGAAGGAGAAGAAGGGGAGGAGGAGGAAGAAGGAGAAGAAGGGGCGGAGGGAGGAGCCTGAAGGACGAAGGAGGCAAGCTGGGCGGCGGCTGCTAAGAAGGGAAGAAGGGGCTTAGGAGGAGGAGGGCTGAGGAGGAGGAGGAGGATGCGGAGGGAGGGAGACAGGAGAAGAAGGTAGAAGGGGGAGGAGGCGGAGGAGGATTCTTCTTCTTCTTCTCCTTCTTCCTCATTCTCATCCTTGTTTCTTCTTCTTCCTCATTCTCATCCTTGTCTTCTTCTTCTTCTTCTTCTTCCTCATTCTCATCCTTGTCTTCTTTTTCTTCTTCTTCTGTCTCATGTGCCCTGGTTTGAGAGCCACTGCATTAATGAAGAGCCGTAAAGCCCCGGTGTTGCTTTTGGTCGACGGTTTATTTTAAAATTCTAATTGTAATTCACACTAAAAAGTGTGAGCTGTTTATTGATCCCTCATTAAAATAAATGACTTAGTTATATTTGTGCAGTTCAGCTATAATCACCAACATATTGCAGTTGTTGCTTGTCTTAATGAAGGTGTTCTGCTGTATTAAACGTCTTGCTATTACATTCTCGGTTATTTGATGATGTCTCACATGACCGGCTGCTGGTGCTTTGAACTGCAAAACACAATAGGAAAATTATGCTTGAGTCACCAGGGAACTTTGGGCAGTGGAAATTGTTTAATTGTTCTCTTTTCATGCCACAGTTATAGGCAGAGTGGCCAAAGATCAGAGTGCCACGCGACTCTGGATGCCGGTCATATGCTTGAAATTTCTCACACTCTGTTGGCTTCTTTCCCCAGCATGAGGTAAACATTTCATCTTGTATATGTCAGAGCTCCGAGTAACCTCGACTCAGATGTGTAAAAACGTGTTCTTTTTGATCAAGATGATCAATGTTCATGTGCTTTTGTGTACTTTATCACCCAAGTGATAAATGAGACTAAAGACTGCAACTTTTCACCTGGATTTCCTGAGTCAGAGGAAACATACGCAGCATAACATATAACAACATGTAGTTTTTTTACGTTCTTGGAGCTCTTCTCGTACCAACAGAGACCTCTGGACTGTGTCTTTGTATCCAGTTTAATCAGGTTTTTACTGTAGGTCACAGAGCACAGTTCAATGCAACATTTAAATACGCTTAGACTTTTAAGTAAACGGTGTCGTCATTTCATCCGCTAGCATTAGCATGTATTCTAACGAGCAAAAACAGTTGAATATCATTCTCTATATATATTTCAGGAAAAGCCACATTCTTGTAACTGACTGGATATCACTAAGAATTTTGCTGTAAAAAAAAAAGTGTTTCTAATTTCAATTCACTTCTAAACGTTCCAGCAAAAATCGACACGTCTTGTAACAGCATGTCTTAACATTCTTTAAATCATAATGACATTTCACCGAAAAGCTGAAAGCCTGAAGCTGAACTCAGGAATAGTAAAAGTTCTACTCACTGTTTATCTCAATGAAGTGGACAGCATGTTAAAAAGAGTCATGCCATGCCAAAATAATAAAAAGATAGATAGAGTATCTAAATAAATAACATAAAAAGTTCTTGCGTCTACTGCATATGCACTTTTTCTACAATACAGCAGTGCATTAAAGCGGTGTAACATTAAAACATCACTTCGGGATATTATTCGAGGCAGAGGAGTCTAACCTTTGCTGTGCCTCTCTTGGCTACAGTGGCCTCAGCAGGTCTGAAGGCATTATCTGGACTCGATTGTAAAAGCTACAGTGTTGTTAAAGTCACTGAATGCAGAGCGAGCTGGTTTATTGCAGAGGTCAGAGACAAGAGAGAGAAGTTTCCACTCGACCACGCGCCCGGGGTGTGGCAGCTCAATGCGGTAAACGCAGATAAGACGTGACTAATGTTTGGATACACAAATACACCTGGACTTTCATCGATGAATTTTGAATTTGGTGTGTGTGTGTGTGTGTGTGTGTGTGTGTGTGTGTGTGTGTGTGTGGTTTAAATCAGAAAGGTTTTCGACCTCAGATACATCACCTGTTTTCTAATTGATCTCTTCTACAGGTGTGCAAAGAACTGTTTTTGTCCATACCTACATTTCAAACCAATTTAACTGTGAAACCCTATTTCCCAAGTTATAAATAATTTAGTCGGGCAGCTTAAACCAGCGTGACACTGAGAAGGCAGTTACTTAAAATGGACTTATTTGTCTGTTAGCCTTCATATCTGACGTTTTTCTGCTGCTGGCATGAAAGCAAAAACCTCACCTGAAAGTCTTACTGCGTAAGAAAGCTGTTTAGAGTTGTTTATATCCTGACCCGCTAAGTGTTAACAGTTTCACTCTGTTAGCATCAGTTTTGATTGAGATGTTGGATAGTAGAACGAAATAAACAGAATCTGCTTCGTTTGTGGTTCGATACCGACTGCCGAAACGAGTGTCTCTTTAAATGAGATGTGAGGACATGAGACGCAGGCAAAACTTCAGGAAAGTCTGTTTCACTATACAGTACACAGGTTTTTCCCAGGTGTTTCCTACACATGTTATTGTGAGTACAAATCCTGATGATGCCACAGCCAGGCTGTGCTCGCTGGGTGGGAGGGATGACACACTCATTCTCCTCTATCAATCACAACCACATTAGCAAGCCATGGGGCATCTTTTATCTTACACATGTGGAAGTGGGCAAATAGCGCTTTCCTCCAACTGTGTTATGCTGCCACCCAGAGCAGCAGGTCAAAAAAGATGTGTGGAACAGTCTTCACGTGCCTCAGAGGAAGCAGAGTGGACATGCGTAATAACTGTGATGGTGTGAATAGGCCGTGATTAAATTTGAAGAAAACTGGGGGAAATAAGCAACAAAAACATATGTATGTATTTGTTGTTGTTGTTGTTATTATTATTATTATTATTATTATTATTATTATTATTATTATTATTATTATTATTATTATTATTATTATTATATGACCTTTCTAACACTAAGGTCTCCACCCACAAGACTGAATGCTCAAAGTCTGACTCACACCTTGTGATTAGTTCAGATTGTGTTAGAAATCTCACTGTGGTTATGTCATGCCTTTGTGTTGATACCGTTAATCATGAGGGGACTTTCTTTCTGCCCACAACCTGCTTAGTCACACCCTGGTCCTCAGGGGGTGCGTGCTGGTAACGTCACCTGTAACCTGCATGCTTTAAGGAAAAGCTATAGCATTAATAACCGTCACCTGGATGCAGTAATCAAGAAATATTCCTCTTTACTAGCCATGAATTCTTTACGAATCTCAGATCAGTCCAGTTCCACTGAGGTCTGTGTTGTGTAACCAGTGGGTCAATTTGATTTATTTATTCGTTTGAATTGTTTTATGGTGGTATTATGTAATCTCAGAGTTGTTGTCGTCATTGCTGTGTATTTATTACAAGCTTAATCAAAGCATTCTGCATGAATGATTCCTTAAAATACATTGAGATGCTTTTGTGCTCACCACGGTTGTAAAGAGTGACATGATTTTGATTTTCTTCATCCACATTGTGTTGTTAGGACTCTTGGCTCTTTACATTTCTAAATGCCTTATGCATTACAGAGTCGACTTTCACCATGAGGACTCTGCACATAACAAGGTCATGCTAATTGGCAGAGGAAGTGCCGTGGATTTCTCATTCCCGGAGAGCGATCTGAGACCGAATCAGGATACTGTTTCTTGCTTCCATTTGACCAAAGTCCTGATTTAATCCATCCACAATCATGTGTTTGAGGAGGAGGAGGGTGTCCATCCGGCCATGGCGCACAGGGACTTGGCAGTGCCATGCTGCCTGTGTAATGCAGTGGATCAAAAAAGGGCAGGCTGTTAATCCCCTCGCTGGAGTGGTGTCACTCTATACCCTGAGGATATAACGTGGCAGCTGGCCTGCTGAACTTGTCATGATCATGTATGGCCACAAAGCATAGCAGAGACTCACTTAAGCAGAATTAGAAAACTGTCAATGTTAATAAGGGTCATTTCTGACTTTCTGACTAGGACTAATACATACATACTAATAGTCAGGGATAAAACAACAACAACAACAGTGAGACAAATCAGTGATACAAACAGAAAGAAGCTTTGTTAATCTGGAATTATTAGATTAAGCTAATTCAGCAGGCAACTTCTCAGGACTACGTTTGGCTTTAATTTTGTTTGAACTCCGAAATTTTGTCTACTTTACGTGACTACTTTTAACGAATCGGTACATACTTAAATCGTGTGATATATGAATCACAGATTTATTAATGTGCACGTTTTTGAACAGAATTAATTACTTTAGCGTGAAACTGGAAATTTGATGCCTGCGTGTGGTTTTTCTTGAACTGTGTGTTTGACACATCCATTTCTGCACAAATAAAAAAAACCCTGTAAATAGTGATGTCATAAAACAGACATGTTTTTGTCATTACTGGCTGACGAGTAAAAACTAACGGTCGTGCAATCCCTATTTCTGATTTGTTTTGGTATCTGTTTGCTATCTACAACCCAAAATGTAAACCAGTCTCTTCCCTCAGGCCTTCTCTTCTGTCGTGACTCTGTAGTATCTGTCATAATGTCTCTGATCCTCCTCCATATGGCACCTAATGCAATACTTACGTGATAATAGATTAGGGTATCAGTGACGGCGAGTGCAGGTAAAGTAACCGAATCCACTTTAGAGGTGACTCCCTGCACATCAATCACTCACACACGACAAAAAAAAGGCAAGTTCAAAAGCAGCGTTCAACAAAACAGCCATCAAAGGTGTAGAGTACGGTTTAACAGAGAGGCCTTCAATGGGGTCCTTGAAGACTAGTTTTTTTTTTGCTGCAGCTGCATCTCTTTTGCTCATGTGTATTCTGGCATCAGCCTCGTGCTTGGATGTTACGGGTTCAAATCCGATATTAAGAACGCGTGAAAGTGAAAATACTTGTGTAATACCACGGAATTAGCATCAGAGCAGAGCTTTCCTGAGCTCTTTATCTACGCCCATTTTTGTTGCCAGCGTTTCTATTGTATATCCGTGGGAATAATTTGTTTTCATCTTGATGTTGCAGGAATCTCCTGTTGAACAACTACTGATAGTGACGTCCTTGACTCTTCCAGTCCAGTCTTCATGTCACCTACGACATGCGCTCCGTTATCATCCAGAATGCTGATGAGCTATAAATAAACGAGGGGACCTCGGCTAATCTGTGACCTTGAAGCTCAGTGTCTACACGATAATATTAATTGCATTACAAGGTCAGGGGAAGTAATGACATTTTAACTGGCTTAGTTCCAGCACGATCAACAGGAGTGTAGCAATGCCGTGTCGGTGTGAAGAATGAAGAATGTTTCAGAGGGCATGGCCTAAATTAAAGCCAAATGTCACACCTGGATTATTTTAGGCGAGGTATATTTGGCGTACTGCGTTTGGAACAAACTCAAAATTCCTCCAGCGCTTACAAATGTAATATAAACAAAAAAAAATGAACAAAAACAAAAAAACGAAAGGACAGTTTATGTTGCATGTATGACTCACAGATATGACTCCATATCTGTAGAATTCCATAGAATTGACACAACACAGTGAGCTTCATATAAGCCAGATCCTGCAAACAAAGTTCTTCCATATACAACGAATAGTTTTATCAAATACGCTGTTGGAAATACTTGAAAATACAAAACAAACCAAGTCCAAGCAACACAGTAATGTTTTAAAGAATACAAAAATCTAATTTCTGCAAAACCGACGTTCCTTTGGCAGCAGTTTTATTTCATGTTTTAGGAAAAAACCTGTCTTTGTAGCTCCATTGGTGCAGTATCTGTGGAAGCTCCTGGCTTTTTCTTGCTCCTGTTCCTCTCTTGGTGTCCCATTCATGGTGTTCCTCCTGCTTCTGGTGTAGAGAATGAACCTGAACCGTGAGCTGTGAAAAAATGTAAATGTACAAGTAATCCAAATAAGTTTTTTTTTTTTGTACATTTGTAGACTACCTTCACAAAATCACCTCAGAATCTCTCATGTTAAATCGGTATGTTTCTGCCTGACCTTATTTTTAACTTCTGAAGGTCAATAAACTTAATATGGTCTCATTTACGCTAATCAAACAAGGTCAGACAGGACAATCAGAGCACAATCAGAGAACCAGTTTCTTCCAGTTATCGAGCAGACCTTTACAAGTTTTTACCAATTTCTGACCCTTTTAGTTCATTATATATTTAGCTGTTTTCTCCCACTTTATATTTAGACATGATCAGCATATACCATTTGGCTCAATGTTTTTAGTTAAAATAATTACTAAAGATTATCTGTTGTGCTTGGCAGTCCTATTTCAGGTCCCTGTGTATGATGGTGTAGAGTAACATGAGTGAATAGACTCAGATTAAGGGGCCATCAATGCCTACAACCCTTCTACAGCCACCTCAAGAGTCTTGTCTTTGAGTCTTTGTTGATCCATCAGAAGGTTGAGACTGCACTTATACACCAGGTGCGTACTGTAACTACCTTTTCTCAGAAGGACCCGTTTATCATGAGGCAGACTATGGTGGGATCATAGGAAAACTTCAGAGTCTTCACAGACAGGTTCATGGCCGTGGATCCATTTAGTGATGGAAAAGACGAGACGAGATCATCAAGGTGCTCGAGTGAAGAGGATCAGAAATTCTGTTGTGTGCTTTCCAAGTGAAATCACTAGTGCTTGGATCTGGCAACTCAAACAGGAGAGCAACCTGCAGCAGCTCTGGGTGTTAAAAGCTGAGCTGAAGTGCACAAACTGAACACCTGCATAGCTTCATTGCCTGTCAAAGATGCTGTAGCATGAAGGTCATCATGATTGCATCAGCAACAGATCTGTTCATTCTCTCCACAAACCACGGAAGCTCTAGCGAGAGATCTGGACTAACTCTCAGATTAGCTGTGACCAGACAGTTGATGACGTTGATGATTATGGAGGTCAATACAAATGGCTTTTTCAGCATGTTGTTCATGCTAAATCAGAGTTTCCTTCTTCTACAGGACACCACACTCTTCCTGATGCCCGAGCTCATGATTGTTCTGATTGACAGGAAAGCAACTATTGAAGAGACCAGGTTTGTTTTCTTGGGCTCCTTGCAACACGTGGCTGTGATCCGGATAATCAGCTGGGAGCCCAGATTATGTGTTAGAACTTCTGATATGTAAAGAACTCTACGGTACTCAGCACTGTTCGTAGTAATAAAAGTGGCCTAAGCAAAAACACATCAGACACAAATTTAACACCACCGGATAAATATTTTTAGATTTTAATATTGGACGTTTTCCAACGGAGGCTGTTTTGTTGCAGTCCAGTGAAACACATCAGAGACATCCCTGTCCTACAGAAATCCAACGGTCGGTACACAGGCTCTTAGAAAATTGTAATCATATACAATATATGATAGTCACTGCGTACATTAACGCTAATGCGGATTTTGTGTAGGGTTCTAGATTTAGGTTTACTGTAGAGGAACAGAGTCACCTGATTGAGTGTCTCTCGCCCTCCTGCTTACTCAGGGACTCTGTGGACAGCTGTGTCTTAAACTACATTTGCTATGGGTGTTAGATTGCAATGATGAGGTACTAGTGTAGGTAATATGATTATTTTTTTCCATATGTCAAGCCAATGTTTAAGGCCAGGGATAGAGTTCAGAGTTGGAGAACTTTGACGTTTCCTGATCACGATGAAACCTACAGTATTTTGCGAGTGCTTCCCCAAAGCCTTTGTTGTCAGAGATTTAACAAACAGACTTCCACTGGTGAAAATGGATGTCTAGATAGCAGTATCTGTAAATGGTTGTAAATAGGCTTGATCATAGTTTAGCGAAATTTGGTTATACCCAATTGTTTATGACCTAATTAATGAACATTCCTACGACATTAACACAGTACTCAGCATTACAAAGCTTCCAGATGTGCCTTGTATCTTTATAGTCTCGCAAAAATAAATAGGAAGTGGTGCTGAATTCAATCAGTTCCTTCTGAGAAAAGATGAGTCACATGGGAAAGCTCAAAGCCGTGTAACAGTTTTCCTGGAAAACAAAAGCGATTAGAATGTTAAAGAAAATAAGTGAAAATATGCAAGTTTATAAACTTATACCGAATATTTAGTAGCTAAAGTGTAAATGATCATCCAGAATAGATGTATTATTTATTTTTATTTATCCCCCTGAGCTAAGACACCACACAAGCATCTTAGCTGTTAGATTTACAGCGTTCATGCTTGGGTTGATTTTATGTTTAATAATCGCTCCCTTCTTTCTCCACTTAAGATGTACAACAAATCCAGATGTATACATTTCTGCTCACTGAAGTGTCTAGATCTTTTTTGTACTTTTTTTACCTGCAGTGCCTGCTACTATTAGAGTAATTTAAACCACGCTGTGGCAAAAAGGCAGAACGCCACGCTTCAACTTTTCATCCCGACTCGACAGACAGTGTGAAATCCAGCCTCACCTGCCTGCCACTGTTGGCTATAATGAATGTAGCGGTGCCTGTGATATCCACCTGTTCAGCACTGATGCTTCGTTGCCCCGCGCTGTTCTTTTGAAACGCGTTCTCATGTTGCAAACGCTTGTCATCTCACGTGCGTGCCAGTAACGAATTCGGACGGAGGTGCAGGGATGTGCTTTTACAACACAGCTGCCCTGAACGTCTTCAGACAGCTGAGAAAACTGAAGATGAGGAAGACCGCTGACCCCATTCATGCACAGATCTTAACCTTTAGATTCGATTTTAAACTGAGGTGCAGCAGCTGTTAGAGAGTAACAACAGAAACACTGATGCATTTATTAAGCTCAAATTTCTTTCTTTCTTTTTTTTATACTGCAATCAAAGATACCAAAACTCACTTTTCAAATGAGATGTTTTCTTACTGTACCTTCAAAAGGCACAATAGAAAAGTCAATTTTAAGTGTTAAGACACATTTTAACATTCCACTCTCTTCTTTCTTCGTGTTTTTTTTTTTTTTTTTTTTTCCGTCGCTGAGAATCTACATCACCAAACACGCCAAAAACAGACATCTCTACCGGTTTCTCTCTGAAAAGCCGCGCAGTCCAACTATTTTCTACACATTATCTTAACAAGCGTTAGAGCTTCCTTTGACTGGAAAATAAAGACAGAGCATACTGTAGGAGGGGAATGAAAAAAAAGTTTCAAAAGAGAAACGGGATCCCTGTGTACCACAAAGAGACTTGGCTTAAAGGGATCATTAAGGCTAGAGAAAAGCCAGAGCTTCTTAAAAGCAGATGGGACTTTCGGGCTGACGCTGGAGGGCAACACGCAGAAAAAGGCGAGAGACCGCATGAAGGGCCCCGTTGGTGACACATGTCCTAGCTAGGCTGCCTTTACTCGCTTGGCCTTTGGTGTGTCATCCGATTTCAGAGCCTCGGAGGCAGCGTAGACCAGGTTGAACCACCCAATATTTTGGCAAGGGGCTGACAGATAATAGCAAAAAATTATCACGATAATAAAGTGAACCATAAGGGAGTCAGTGGCGGGTTTATATTAATAGGTATTTTGGGAATAATAAAGATAAAGCTTATCAAATAGCACCACGCCTGCTTGCTGGGCCACAGGTAATCTCACGGCTCTCTGTAAGGTGGCCTATATTTCAGTCCCTGTATTAATAATTGGATATTGAACACAGGTTTTTGTGATCTGCGATGAATTTGTACTTTTTTAAATAATGGATTGAATACTGCTCCAAAGTCAATATAACCAAATCCAGAACCTTCTCATGGAATTGTGTGACTTCTGATGGCAACTCGTTGATACCAGAAACTAATTTAGTAGTTTTCCAGAAAAGGGGTTGAATACTTTTTCCCCCTCAAGTTGGTCTGGGCTGATTCCCACCCACCAGCCATCATCACATAACTGCAACAAACCAGAGAGGGTGATGGCTAACACGTAAGGCCAGCTTTATGAACTGCATCTTTTTATTATCAGGATTCAAACCTGCAGTCTCTGTAGGATAAAGCGACACTTTTTCTATTGCACAATATTGTCATCTCTTTTGTGTGTCTTTTGGTGGAAGGTTCGGGGGGGGGGGGGGGGTTTGAACACTTATGCAAGACACTGTACATGATATCAGTTTACCTCTTTAGTCATGGAATTTATTAAGACAGATGCCCAACACACATTATTTAGGGAAGTTGATCCACGTTTCTAGACAGATAAAACGTGCGGTCTCTCTGTTTTGCCTGTAGCTTTGAGTTTTAATGGAAACTGGAATTTTTTACAGAGGCGGTGAGGTAAAGTGGACCATCAGCCCCCACTATCCCCACTGTACCACAAGCGGTGTAAGATCAAGGCTTGTTCTACCCCAGGTAGAACTTGTGTGTACTGTATGTGTGCCGGTCCCGGAGGAGCCAGAGATAGAAACGTGCACAGAGACAATATTATTTGCAGCTGTGGAGGCGTACTCAGGACCGCCAGCGCTGTTTCTCCAGGCTGTGGTTATGGTGCATTTCCTCTGTGTCCACAGGATGGCAGTGAATTTGCAGATTTAATGTGAAATATATCAAATATGAGGTGCGAGTATTAACGGCTGTTGTATTAGAGACTGAAGCATTTTAAAGTAAATGGAAAAAAATGATCAGAATAATTTAAAGAATATGCAGTAATATAGTATAACTGTATGTGTGTGTGTGGGCTGCAGGTTTGGGTGAAATGGAAATAGCATGCGGTCGACCTCTGGGTTCGTGTGAAAGTCAGGGTTCAGTGAGGGTCATGTTTTGGAGTCGTTTTTGGGGAAGAGACGTGGAATGCATTCAAGTAGCCCGGAGCCACGAATACAAAGCTTCAGGATCTAAAAAACATCCCATTCATCTACGGCAAATCTGTCTCGCAGCGTCTCCGCCTGAAAGCTTCATCTCCTGTCGTGTAGACATGATAGCTCAGAAAGAAATGTGAAAGACTTGTTTAGAAATTCGACCACTGAGATAAAAACAGAAATGCGTGAGTCTGGATCGGGGAACGAGAGATGACGGAGCTCACCGGTCGTTCCTGTCTCAGAGAGCTTTATAAACAAACTGTTTTTTTTACTATGATGCTCGTGCATTATTGCTGATTTCTGAATGTATGACATGAATGAAACGTGCAGGACACACATCATATTTATTTTCACTTCTGTCTTACTGCTGAATTTGTGTGTAAATATTCTAGTTTCAACATTCAACATCTAGTACACTGACTGCACAGATTTAAAGTAGGAAACAGGAAAGTAAGTGTATACTATTCCTGCCTTACACTCAATCCTCCCTGGATTGAATTGTCTGAATAAACAAAGAGACAAATCCAGCATTAAAAATTTGTTATTATTTTATTATTTTCTTTCCCGCACTGAATCACAGGGGCATGCGTTTGTGTACATGCGTTTGTGTCCCAACCTTAAACCATTTTTAAATTAGTTATGAAAACAAAAAACGTCATGACCTGAACACGGTTAATATGTTCTTATGAAAACACAGGGGTTAAAATCATGAACCTCTCAGCTTCCGCTTCACTCCAACAATCACTAAAACACACGTCATCAGCTCTGGTCTGTCTCCAAGTTCCCTGAATTAATCAGCGCTCCCCTTCATGCACTGAACTATATAATTGAAAGGGATGTCTTTTTTATATTTAATGTTATAAAAGAATTTCAACAGCATTAACACCTCACATTTTGTCTTATATTCCTGTATCTGTCAGACTAATCGATACTTTAATCAGAGACTTTAATCTGTATTACAGCAGTGAGGTGGTAAGTATTCAGTACTGATGGTCTTTACTACAGCAGATGTTCTCCTACAGGTCTGTCGGTTACCGCTTGCTGTTCACGTGTTACTTTCTCAGAGAAAATAAAGCAACTGACAAAGGAGGCGATATGTCCGATCCAAGCCTGTATAAAACAAGTGACCGGAGGGAAGACAGAGGAAGAGAAGGTAGGTTTTACAGTTTACAGTCAGTCAAATGTCTGGATTCACTAAATTTGTGATTTTACTCCTTGCTTATCGTCATTGGCGTGTTTTTACTAAAACAACTGATCACAGTGATGTTTTGTACATTTCTCTTGATCTCCAGCTTTAAATTTTTATTACAATTAATTCTGTTAAATTATTTGGGAGGACTAGAAGCTTCTAAAGAGGGGATTTGGGGATATTTATTAATGTTTGCAGTCAATTTTTAAAAGTCTGGTTATTTGTGGGAATTTAACGGGCTAATTGAGGTAATAATTGGGCAGTGAACATGATTAAAATGAATGAATGAATAAATAAATAAATAAATAAATAAATAGGTGGTGTTTTTACAGTAGTGAAACAACGGTGAACAGTAAATGTTACAGCTTATATTGTGTACAGTGTTAATAAAGATGTGTATTAAAGATGTCAAAGTAATTGCACTCGGCTCGTACTCCGTGTTTGAGCTACGACCGTGGCTCGTTTCAGGAAACTACTTTAGGCTTTCAAAGAACCAAATTAGAAGCACGCACACTCGCTATGATTTATGACCTTTCAGTCTACAGGTGTGCCCAGAAGCAGGCAGCGGAAACTTTTGCATCATCTGATAAATGAAGCTTGTTTAACAATATGACACACATCATTTTTGAAGAAGAACTAAGAAGAATGTTTTTAATGAAAATAACCGAGCAGGTCATGTAAAACAAGAACAATGTCATATCCCTTAATGACTTATACACACGTATTCATGACTATGCCATCAATCCTTCATTTATTTTCATCAAGCACTTTATCCTGCTGTAGGTTTCAGGGCAATATGTAAAGCCAACAGAAGCCTTGATCAACATGAACGTATAGAATAAGTAAGGAATAAACATGGATGTGGTGTTCTATGGAAATAATCAGGGATGTCATTTTGAAATCCTTTAGCTTTACCTCTGTTACAAAGCACAAAGACACCGGAGACTGTACAGAAAACCTGACCTCATGGTTACACACAACATGAGTTCTGCAACGTCCACAAGTACCACATGATAACTTATTATACTCTTATACTAAACAGAACTCTTCACATGAAAGCAGTAAACTCTCTTGTACTTCCTATGTTTTTAAACTCCCCAGTTCTATGTAACCAAAACCCTCCATTTCTTCATCCTTTCACTGCGATCTCTTTCCTCGCTCGGCCTCACCTTGAAGGTTGACTCTGTGTTTAAGAAGACTGTTACAACCTCAGGCCTCCAAAGTGGTATTAGAGCCTCTGTGTTTAATGGAGGATGACTGACATGAGGTCATGTCCTGTGGTGTAACCTGTGTGTGGGTCAGCCATCAGTGATCACCCAGACCAGGATTGTGTGTTGCGTGTGTTATCACCTTTAACCTTTGACCCTTACTCCCTGTAGGCTAATATCCTCATATTGCTCTGATTTTGAAGGCTGGATTACAGCAGATCCCTATTATAATGTGTATTTATATCACTGGTTTGTTTTTGCCGCTGAGATTTACTAAAATTACAAACTAGTAGCTTTAAGTGAAGCTGTTATTAGCAGTCTGTTACTAAGTGGTTGAAGTGTGAATGCAGACGCCATTGTGTCGTACGTGTGAACGGACAAGGTGCCGTTTCCTCGTCGTCCTCAGGCTTTGTGCGTTTGTGCTGTTTAAATCCCTCGTTTTATATTTTTAAGCATATATGATCCACATTTGCCAAAATTACCTAAACAGAACACTCTAGATAATTTTAGATTACTTTACCATGAATTGTGACATAAGACTTGTAAAAGGTGGTTAAAACAAATTATGTGATAGTGCCCCCTGGTGGTAGCACTTGATTTTTATCGAGAGACTAATGGGGCAGTGATATTTGGTGTATTTTCCTCCTTATTGGTGGTCCAACTTTTACTACTTGTCTAAAAAAAAGCCACTTTACCATTTTCTGGTCACGTGTCTGATTAATGTTTGCTAATGAATTAGAGGGAAAAAATAAATTCAAATCCTGTATTTAACTAATTTTTACCAGAATTTGCCAATACTTCATCTGATGCTAAAGGAACCCGTTCTGTTGATGTGTAGCACACAGTCAGTGACTGAATAAGAGAAGAAGAGACTTTTGTGGTTCGTAATAAATACTTTGAAGGTCTAAATAAAAATGTACGATTTTTAAATATATATATTTTTATTCCTTGAAAAATAGAGTTAATAGTATTCCATTTCAATACTTCTCAATAATGAAAACAATAATGCAAAAATAATACTTTATTTTTTATATTTATATTTTATATTTCAGAGAATTAAACAAATACTATCTGTAATATTTTTGAAAGAAGGAGCCCAGGATTTAATTTCCTGTTTGTTCCAAGTCTTGTTTGCATTTTACAGGGTTTTTTTTAAAGGTTCATAGTAAAGGTAGAAAATATGGAAAGCTTTAACTAAATAATTATCAAGAATAATCAAGAACACAACTGATATGATGTTCTACCACATTCTCCACCATCCATCAGACTCATCACACTACTGTATCCAGGCTTCTTCTTCTTCATCATCATCAACTTTATAATTCTGCTCTCTGAATTCACAAGACAGTATAACATTCTTGGCTGAGATCATCGGTAGATATGCCGTTAAATATATGTGTGTGTGTGTGTGTGTGTGTGTGTGTGTACGGATGGCTGCAGCTCTTGGAGGCAGTCGAAACCTCAGCTGCGGTTGTCACAAGTGCAGCTGAAGCTCCACCTTTCATGGGAGCTGCTTCACCACGAGATGAAGAGTTGTGCTGAAGCTCAGGACAAAAAGCAGTGAAGACTTATGGTGATGGTGAGCTTTTAATAATAATAATAATAATAATAATAATAATAATAATAATAATAAATATTTGTCATTACGTTACTGCTCATGTGTCACTCAGAGACTTTTTCCTCATCCATGTCTCCATGTGCTGACTTCTTTAACGCTGTATTGTGAGAATATCTGTTGTTAAAAACACAATGCATACCAATTTGTGTTAATGGTGTTAGCTGTTTTCCTGTATGATGCTGCACATTCCGTTATATCTATATTTACGTCTATAGCTCTTTTTACATGTTCATCCTGCAGTTTTGAGAAACATTATTGTTTTGTCCCATGGTAAACCTTTACGTATGGGATACTGAGTGATATACTTATGTGACGAGTATGCAATAAATGCAATAACGCTGGTTTTACTAAGAAAGCTTCTGATCTGATCCACAGAGAGCCTGAATGTTCGCAGTGCTTTGTCTCTTCAATCACACTTCTTCAGTCAGGAAATTACATTGTGCTTTAGGGGGTTAACCAGCATGGATAAATATTTGTCAACAGAGAGCAGTAAATGCTTCTTTTCATATCGAATGTGTTCCAGTTTCCTCCTGAAATAGCTTCTTGTCTTGTTTCTTCTCTGCGAAACAAACATGCACTTGTTTTTGGGTTGTATGTGACAGATAGAGACGACCTTTAGGAGATCAGCTGGTGATCATGGCCAAGCTGCGCTCTTAAATAAATTGAGGGAAAATATCATAAATATTTCTGGAAGAAACAGACTGATTACAAATAGTTTGCTGTTTGCAGAAATAAATTTTAATGAATGTTTAGTTATTAATGGCAAAGTTTTTTTTTAATTGATTTGGAATTATTTTGTTTTAAAAGACAGGATTATTATTATTATTATTATTATTATTATTATTATTATTATTATTATTATTATTATTATTATTATTAGTATTATTATTATTATTATTATTAATAATAATAATAATAATAATTTTATTATTATTATTATTATTATTATTTACAACAAAATCAACAATCATAAATTTGTTGGTTTGTATGTTTGTGCCATACTGTGATGAGAACACAAATTAATATTGCAGAAATTTATGAAATCTTTCAAAACGGGACAAACGAAATATCAAAAATCCCGACCAAAATCCTATAAAAGTGACGTAAATCACAGCTTCTAAAGGGTGACTTTATTGATTTGGACTTGCGAGCAGTATTTTCTTTAACACCGTCCCTGGAGCACTTTAAAGGCCTTTATTTTTTAGCGCTTTCAGATCGCCTTCAATCATGGGTGTGTTAGTCAGGGAGCAGAGAGGGTCAGCTGTGTATTTAAAGCCTGAGCTGGTGCAGTCAGAAAGCTTTTATCTGTGTGAACACACTTGTACTCGGTCACACATCACTGCTTATTTGAAAGGGGTGATGAATCAGCTGGTCAAGGGGGAGATGACGAGGATCTTCAGACACCAGTTTGACCTGCGAGCCTATGAATTCTTCCTCTAGAGATATTCTAGCAGAAAATTGATTGATTTTTTATTTCAAAGAAGCTAGTGCTCTGGAACTGTTAAATAAGGTCCAGACATGACATGAATACATGAATTAAATACTTAATGACATGTTGTGATGTCACTATTCAGCATATCGCTATGTGATGTAATCCACCATCGATAACGGGCCATGCAAGGAAAATCTCACCTTTATATTCTAATACATTTCTGTAGTAACAGATCTTCCACAGGTGCTTGGATGAATTAAACAAGATGTACAATTAATGAGCTCATTATAATACGGATTTCTTTCTGTTACAAATTACGAGTTCATGCTTAACAACCTGAATCACAGATGCCTGGTGTAATCTATAAACAAACAAACAAACAAATAAATAAATAAATAAATGTGGTGAAGTTAGATGTTATTTAATATTTAAGGAAGGTGTTTCAGGTGTAAGAGCTTTGTAACAGACAGTGTTTTGCATTGGAATGTATTTAGGAGCAGAGAAAGAGAGAGAGAGACCGAGAGAGAAAGAGAGAGACGCACAGAGAGACGGAGAAAGAGAGAGACAGAGAGACACACAGAGAGAAAGAGAGAGACACAGAAAGAGAGAGAGACAGAGAGAAAGAGAGAGACATAGAGAGAGAGAAAGAGAGAGACACAGAAAGAGAGAGAAAGAGAGAGACACACAGAGAGAGAAAGAGAGAGACACAGAAAGAGAGAGAGAGAAAGACAGAGACATAGGGAGAGAGAGAGACAGAGAGAGTCGTGTCTTTTATTAAACATTATAATCTTTGCAATTGTGCTGTGGTGTAAAAGCTGAATAACACATCAGATCTCTAACATGTATTAATTTCACCTCAGTGTCAATTATTTTTGTATAATTTTGTATTATTTAGCTGTATAGCAGCGACTTAAGACCAGTTGAAGATAAAGGGCCTTCCTCAGGGGCCCAGCAGTGGCAGCGCTGAGATTTGAACTCCTGACTTTCTGATCATTGCTCTAACATCTAACCACTGAGCTACCGCTGCTGTATAACTACATAACAGCCAGGTACAGTATGTTGTGTTTGATTTCTTTTCCTATTTTTAGTTGTTTAACGGTTAAAAATATTGTAGTCTTCAGCAAATTCCTGTGGTGTTGATTTTTTATATATATATATTCTTTTATATCTGCTTATTCTAAAAAGACCTACTGAACCAGGCCTGAGTTCAATAAGTTCAATCACACATGAAAAGTATTCTCATGTCATTATATACAGTGCACCGATCTCGTTTCTGTAATACTCACACCGAGGATGACGAGGATTCCTAATGCCATGGATTTCTCTCCCACTCTGTACTTCTTATGTGTATAAAATAAAATGACACAAAATCACACGCCCCGTTACGTGTAATAGGATTCAATGTGTAAGAGGTTTAGCTCCAGATCTGCTCTTGAGGCTTATTTCCTGCTTTCCATTTCAATCACTCCGGCAGCTGATCACACGCAAAAACATATTTACGTCTCCATTCTTCAGGAAAACTGAAAAACTCACAGACTTTTGACACAAGCACAAAGGGAAAACAGACATCTTCATGCAGGGAAGAGATATCTTTGCTTTGTGTTGGATTAACCAATAAAAGTTCGAGTTCGATTGATTCATAGTAGCTGATTTAATATGGTGTTTTCCAGCAAGTTTTTAACCAACTCGATTCTGACTGGTCAGAAGCTGCTGATTAGACAGCAGTGTCGGCTGTAATTCAAATCAAAGGTTCTGATTAAACGTTGTTTGTTCGGATATTTAACCCATTACGCAGGAAGACGTAAAGCAGACGTGAACCCAATAACAGTTTTTAACAGGAAGGAGTCTCCAGTGTCAACGTTCTGCACCGGTAAGACGTAAAGCTGTAGTATAGAGTCTCCAGGACTGTCCGTAACATGGACATCATACCTATTTTGTCACCAAAATCAAGAGGCTGGTGGGAGAACAGCTGTTTATAGCTACTATAATGTAAGTAGTCATAGTATCTAACTTTCTCTGCAGATTAACAGTTAAACTGAATCTGTTAAACTATAAACAGTTAAACTTGGTTTTATAAAAAAAAAAATTTACTTTATATTTTATTTCACCCAAGAGATCATCCTGCTCTGCTACATTATGTACACAATATACTGCTTTTATGGATAATGTATATGGACATACATGATATATAGGCTTTATTCAGTGACCTTTTTTTTTCCGTCCCTCTTTCCAAGCACTGTACATGTGACCATATGGCTGTTACGCATTAAACAAATTAAATCCCGTTCATTCCGCAGAGGGAACATGAGCATCATTTTAATCATCATACTTTCTGCTTAAGCACCTCCTTACAATCATTAATTTTGTCATCCATGTCCAGTTTTAACGAATGTATTGCTGCGTGTTTAATGACTGAAAGGTTAAGCGAGACGTCACATGGTCAGGATTTAAGAAAGTAATTAACCTGAAGGGAATTTGTGTAACCAAGGTTTGTTGTGAAACAAGAAACCGGCAAAACAAATGGTGTTGGTTCTTATTAATAACCAAGTCTTGTTTATATTGCAAGCTACAGAATTAGGTTCGTACACTCACATAATGTGCCTTTATAATACATGTTATATAATGCTTTTTTTTATTATTTGGTAGATTGCAGTATTTATTTATTTATTTATTTATTTATTTATTTATTTATTTATTTATTTATTTATTTATTTTTGGTTTGTGGCCATGTGTGACCATTTGTGTTCATTCAGATCATTAGACAGAGTTAAATGTTGATTCTCTGTCAAGATTCCACTGGTGTAACCCGGGTACGCCTGAGGAGGATCTACCTGTGTTGTCTTTTACAACAGCAAATTACTTGTACGACACAAAGTATGGAGACAGAATCTTCACAGTAGATGCATTTATGTTATTTATTACCTTTGTAATATATGCTTGCTACCCTTTTTCCTACCTGTGAGTCCTACCTGTGAGTATGTATTGTTTGTACTGTATGTTTGAAAGAAGAGCACCTGGGAATTGGAAGGATTGGAGTTGTTTACGTGGCAGAGGCTGTTCCTGAGAGGAGCACTCCCTTATTTTGAAATGATCTTCCGAATATTTTCACAGATTGGTGTGACAAACTGTCTGGACAACAAGTCCAAGTCCTTATTCTTATGTCCTCCACTGTTTGTGGGGATAGAACCCCAAGAAAGCTGAATGTGAAGTGTCGAGTATAACAACGTGGGTGGGTTCAAGCTCTGTAACCACACGATCAGCTACTACCTGATATGAAGCTGCAAAAGAAAATGGACAGTTCACCCAGTGCTCCATTTTTAAAGTACATACATACCGTTATAGCTTTG
Organism: Tachysurus fulvidraco; assembly: GCF_022655615.1. Taxonomy (NCBI): domain Eukaryota; kingdom Metazoa; phylum Chordata; class Actinopteri; order Siluriformes; family Bagridae; genus Tachysurus; species Tachysurus fulvidraco. Next base: position 3,792,298 of record NC_062537.1, read on the forward strand.
GGAAACTTAAAAAAGGAAATGCTTCGGCATTTTGATTTTCGATCGCTCCTGGCTGGAGATATGATTATGTCTTATGGTGTAATCCAACAAGTAATGTTAATAGTGATAACATAGGCAGTTTTGATTAGTACATTACCTCAACGAAGAGAAAACCTCTTAAGCCAGCCAGTGAAGATCTAAGAAATTCTGGAGCATGCTGTTTGCTAAAGATAAACGATGGAAGAAGAGGATCCAAGTCAAAATGTCTACACTGATTGTAAATGTCAACATCCAGAGGTATCCATGTTTAGCCTCATTGGCATAAAAATACAGATGTTTCTAAATAAATAAAAACATTCACTGGCAAAGACTGGTTTGAATTAACCCATTCACTTCTGGTGTCTCACCTACAATTTAGCTGCATCTGTAATGACTGAATACAGATGTTGTTGATGTTCCAACCTGCCACACCATCACCTAATTTTGCTAAGAGCAACAACATGATGGCTTCTACTTGTTGCAAGATGTTGTGGCTGCTCTGAATGAAAGCCTTTAAGTGTTATTGATTTATCCCAGTGCTTGGCAGGGAGACACGGCACAAAGTAAATGAAGGATGTACTCTTTATTGTGTACATTCATATGTACTCGCATCCTATTGTGTAAATGCGTTTATAAAGTGGAAAATCTCAAACAATTGTATAATTGCTTGGGTTGGATTGATTCCAAGCCATCAGTTAACATCATATGTAACATCTAGTGTTTATTTGTAGCCTTATATAACTGGAGAGCGAGAGAGAGAGAGAGAGAGAGAGAGAGAGAGAGAGGGTGGGGATTCATTCACAGAGAGAGAGAGAGAGAGTGAGAGTGTGGAGCAGTATTCCTCTGATTAAAAGCACTGGTAATAGATTGTCTGCCATCTGTATCTGTTGTTACAGCAGAACATTGACATGGATCGTGGTTTCTACAGAAAGGTGGATGTTCCAGACCACGCTCACTACATCGTGGCCGCCTTCGTGGCAGTCATCGGGGCTGTGGGGGTCATCGGTAACGCACTGGTTATGTACGCGTTCTTCTGGTAGGTTGTCTTGTCTTATCTTGTCCTGTCATGTCCTGTCTTTCCTGTCCTGTCCTGTCAGGAACCTCAGTGGTCTAGTTATGTACCTCAAACTGTTTTTCAGAGATATAAGACATGATGTGATAGTGGCACGTGGGTGGAGCTTTAAGCCTGTAAAGTTTCTAAGTTACACAAATCTAAAATAACTTTTGTTGAGTTTTGATCTATTCATTATATATTTATTATAGATGCTAAGTGCATGTCCATAATGCGATGATTCTTAACAAAGCCAGTTCATTATCATCAGCTACAGGTACATATATTTTCATTTTACCTTCCAGTAACAAAAAACTACGCTCTCCACCCAACTACTTCATTGTCAACCTGGCTGTGAGTGACTTCCTCATGGCCAGCACTCAGTCACCCATCTTTTTTGTCAGTAGTTTGTATAAGGAGTGGGTGTTTGGAAAAACAGGTAGCGTACTTATGGATTAATATGTGAATTCACTGAACAACACCACATGCTTGAAACATCCTTTTTCTATAATTTATCTGTTAAAGGTCATGGAAAATGTATATAACATTCACTTAACATTGTAAAATAATTTTAAAAAATCATGTTTTCTATTAAACCATTTTAATGAATATTACACACTTTCAGAAGGAATTTCTCTTAAACTCGCTCAGAAGTGATTCTGCATTGCTTTCCTGTTTAGGGTGTAAGATCTATGCCTTCTGTGGTGCTTTGTTTGGCATCACTTCCATGATTAACCTGGTGGCCATTTCCATCGACCGCTACATAGTGATCACCAAGCCACTGCAGGCTATCAGGTGGAATTCTAAACGCCGGACACTTATCAGCATCCTGCTAGTGTGGGTTTACTCGCTGGCCTGGAGTTCAGCACCTTTACTTGGATGGAGTAAGTTTTGCCAGCCATTTCGATTCACACTTGTACAGTATTTGCGGTTCAAGTTTCATCAGCCGTCGTCTGTAGATCTCATATCAATACAAGCCGGTTTAAGCCACTTCACTCATATGTGGCATAGATTCTAACATTCTCTGGAATTCTATTGGAAAAATCAACACATTTCTTCCGATCAGAATTCCTTCATTTGATCTGTTGTTCTTGGTGGCGTAAATTGTCTAACGTTTGCTCAAAAATCTATCAAATTGGTTTTGAGATCTAGTGCCTATAATTTTTTTTTATTTTTTTTATTTTACTTTTATAACCATTTGTGTTTTCCTACTGACAGGCTCCTATATCCCAGAAGGCCTCATGACTTCTTGCACCTGGGACTATGTTACAGCAACTCCAGCTAATAAAAGCTACACACTCATGCTGTGCTGCTTGGTGTTTTTTGTCCCCTTGGGCATCATATCCTTCTGCTATGTCTTCATGTTTCTAGCTATTCGTAACGCAAGCAGGTAAATATATAGAAAGCACCAACATCATTTTTTTGCATAAGGGCTCATACAGTAGGGTCTTAAACTGGTTCACAACCAGAAACTGTTAAAAAACACAAACATTATTTAAAGTTAACATTTATTCCTGAAAGTTGTATGCGAGGTGTGCGTAAATCTACAGGTACGTGTGTATGTGAGGTGTTACTATAGAAACAAAGACGTATTAGATTTAGTGCATTAATGTAGACCTGTGATCTTTTCCTTCTGGAATAATTCAACAATTTTGCGGAATAACCATATAAAGTTGAAGTATTTACTTATTTATGTAATATTACATAGAAATAAATGAGTTCTGGACGCCGATGCGTACATACACATGGTAGAATTTAATTACATTCATGACGGGTTACAGTTACAGTGAAAAAGCTTCATTTTATGTTTTCAGAGATCTACAGAGCATGGGCACACCGATGAGGAACACCACACTGGGCCATCAGCAGTCAATAACAAGAGAGTGGAAACTGGCGAAGATTGCCTTTGTGGTCATTGTTGTTTATGTGCTGTCCTGGTCACCCTACGCCTGCGTTACTCTCATCGCCTGGGCAGGGTAGCTACAGATATCTTTTTTTTGCTGAAATTCAATACACAGAGTTCCCTATTGTTCTTTGAAGATGCGTCGCACAATTGACAAGCTGGTTTATTATTATTCTTTTATCCGAACACGTTTGTGCTTTCTTACACTGAGCCCAGGTCAGGTTTACACACAGAAGTGTCAAAACGATGTGATGTGAGTTGACACGTAACAATGACCAGAGGCACAGTCAGGGCGAACCAGCTTAAATCAATTTGTCACTGAGCTAAAATTAAGCAGTAAATAATCAAATAATTGTTGCAAATAATCTGTTAGACTCAGGAACAGGTTTAATGCTTGGTATTCTAAGAAAGCTCATGTGTCCAGTTGTTGCTTGAATCCAATATTTAAACCTTAAGGCACTAAAACTACCTTTTCCTAGCAAAATGTCTTAGAAATAGGCAATTCTAATGGTGTCAGAATTTTTTATGTTTATTTATGTTTCATCCAAGGCTGACTAGTTCAGTTAATTTTTTTATGATGATTTTATCTACAGTAGTTCACCATAAAGCAGTTGAGAGCTGAGGGTCTTTATCAAGGACTCATCAAGAACCATAGAAGCTTAACAGTGCAAATAAAACACCATTTATGATAGAAACGCAAAGAAGTTACGTTTTATTTTATGTTACCCAGTAGAACTTCCAGTAGCATAAAACCTGATGGCACTGGAGACTGCATGTTATTGGGTTTAGATTATTTGGAGCATCCACAATGCATTTCCCTGTGAATCAGTTGCTACTATAGAAATATTAGCATTATAGAACATTATACAATTTCAGAGCTAGAGAAAATAATTGCCATTTGACATTTTCTACGTTTCAGTTACAGCAGCATCCTGACGCCGTATTCCAAAGCAGTGCCTGCAGTCATTGCCAAAGCTTCTGCCATTTATAATCCTTTCATCTACGCCATAATCCACTCCAAATACAGGTTCCTATTCACTTCTTCACACATCTCAGCTTGACCAACAGAACAGTACAAACTGCATTCTTGGTCTTCTTTCTGTCAATCCTGTTCTTTAACGCTTGAATGTTCCAGAGACACGCTAGCTGAGAAGGTGCCGTGTCTATACTTCTTGAACAAGGCTCCTCGTAAGCAGTGTGTCCCCGGTTCAAACAGTAACTTTTCACTAAGGAATTTGATGCTCAGCATGCAGTCATCAGATTCAAGGACAGATTTCCTCTCAGTGTCTTCAGTGTTTACTGGACCCACAGTGAGTTCCGTAATGGTTTAATCATTTTACATTTGGTTCTTCATTTTCATTGTCTGGTTTCTTTCGGATAGATCCAAGGTTGTCTGCTTCTATAACTAAGCACTGTAATTAAATATTGACAGTTAGGCAGTAACATTGCAAACAAGCAGCAAATCTGTTAGCTACCCCAGTAGCCATGTAATAGAAAAACGGATAATCAATCAAGTAGCTTGTTTAAAGTTAACCTCTTTTATCAGCTCGGAGCCTTCGGTCTTATTCAGGGCCAGTGTGCAGCCAAATTGGAGGCACATTACATAGTTAATGGGAGGCTAAAGTGAACTTGTGGATAAGATTGAAGACCCCATACTAGTGAAACTTTGATAGCACTTGCTCCAAGCACTTGGTTTTTGACTGCAAATGAGAATGTTCTCAGAGATTTACTGACTTGTTTAATTTTAGTAAGCACTTTAACTAGTTTTACCAAGAATCCAGTATCCCACTGGGGATGAGGCAGGAATACACCCTGGATGGGACACCAGTCCATCTAAGTGCATCATGCACACACACACACATTCAGACATTCATTCACACTGACAAGAAATTTATTTTAGTCAGTCTTTCTAATGGAATATTGTTAAAGGTGATAGGAGACTTGAAGACTATGAGGAAACATGCAGAGAAACTCAATTCAGACAGTAACTGAAGCTAAGGACTGAACTGTGGGCTGTGAGCTGGAGGTGTGAGGTGACAATGTGACCTGCTGTTCCTGTTGGAAAGTGGAAAAAATAAAATAAAATCAGCATTTTCTAAATACATTCTTTTCATATTTCCTGGTGGGGCACATAGTGTCAGACTATCCTCATCTTTTGGTGTTTCCAGACCAACTGTAAGATGTAATCTCTCCAGTGGGTTCCACTGGGTCTGATCTGGAGTCTTGGTTTAATGGAAAGTACCAGATAATAACCCAACATCAGGAAACCGTTGTAAGGTTGTAGGGTGGACCAAACCACCTCAGCTGAGTGGTCTAGTCTGAAGCAAACTGAAATTCTCTTTCACCATCACAGACTGGTAGAGCAAATAAGAAAGACTTTTGCTACTGACCTGAGTTGTTTGTGAATTGTACAAAAAATATTGCCCAGGCTGAGGTCTACTATGTAGATCCTTATCACTGAATCCAACTTTCTCACTATATGTGAGAGTAGACTGCATTTGCAGATCTTATAAATAGATAGAGCATTTAGGGCCAGATTCTTTAAAAAAAAAAAAAATTAATATACTATCTACAGATAGTTGTTCTGAATCTTTGTAACGATGTAATGTTGGATCTGTTTACCCAGCAGGCTCCATTGTTCAGAACAGCTAACCAGCTCATTGAGAAGCAGGAAGTCAAGTTCAAGGACTACCTGGTTCAAGAGAAGGTAATGTTTTGCTTCCAGTTAGTCTAAATGAATAGGCCATTCTATCCAGTTTTGTCCAAACACTGATTTGATTTAAAGTCATTGGATACCAGCAACAGATAGAATAATCAATATATTTATCCAACACAGCCAGCCGCCTTCCCAGAAGGAGTCTCGCTGAGCATCTGTGACCAAGGTTTGTTGTCTGGTTCAGCAAACCTGGCCACCATTCCCCTTCTCATGATGAGTCCAGGAGACGACCACAAGGAAGATAATGTGCAAGAGGAACAGATTGCGTCCTCTTAACATCACAAGAGCTGTTGAAGACCTTCACAAAGACATTTATAAGAACACAGGTATGCTAGATATCGTCAGCAGACAGTCAGTCGTCAGGTCACAGATGGAATGACCTGTCTGAGGATACAAGCTAGTTGAAGGTGGAGGATTGGAGGAACCGACCTGCTGACGGAAGAGCAGAAACTGTTCCCAAGAGTCTCCAGAGATTCTTCACATTCTACTCTCTGTATCTCTACTTCTCTCTAATTCTGCTAATTCAGATCAGGTCTCTGTGGAGAGCACATCGTACCATCTTCAATTACTCTTATACACGTATGCACAATTTCTGTAGAGACCATATCTGTACCATGCGTTCACATGTAGTTAATATTCTTTTACTGTCAGTATTGAAGCATCCCAAGTTACACCCAGTGTGTTTGGTTACATTTTGAATTATCTCTCACCACACATATTCTACATTAGAATTAATTTTTTTTGTTGAATAGAAATGCAATGATGGAAATGTTGGAAATCAATTTGTACTAAACAACAAAAACATGTACCGTATAGTATGGCAATATACTTATACTATTTCAGAAGAACAGAGAAGTCCATATATGAGATCGCTTTTTTTTTTTGCATGACCGTGTTTTGTCTTGACTTTTGTTTATTATTACTATTGCCATACTATACAGTATATATATATATATATATATATATATATATATATATATATATATATATATATATATATATATATATATATATATATAAAATATTATTCTATTTATATAATATTATTATATATAATATAAGCCCATAAAAGCAATTATCTAACTATATACACTACTGTGCAAAAGTTTTAGGCAGGTGTGAAAAAATGCTGTAAACAAAGAATGCTTTCAGAGATATAAATAATAAGTGTTTATTTCTGTCAATTTACAAAATGCAAAGTGAGCAAACAAAAGAAAAATGTAAATCAAATCAATATTTGGTGTTACTACCTTTTGCCTTCAAACCAGCATGAAGCGATGGCACGGCCCCCACAGCGCCCTGATCTCAACATCATCGAGTGTGTCTGGGATTACATGAAGAGACAGAAGGATGTGAGAAAGCCGACATCCACAGAAGATCTGTGGTTAGTTCTCCAAGATGTCTGGAACAACCTACCAGCCGAGTTCCTTCAAAAACGGTGTGCAAGTGTACCTAGAAGAATTGCTGCTGTTTTGAAGGCAAACGGAGGTCACATCAAATATTGATTAGATTTAGATTTCTCTTTTGTTCATTCACTGCATTTTGTTCATTTATGAAAATAAATGTTTAACACTTTCATTTTTGAAAGCGTTCTTTGTTTACGGAAAAATAGTTTGCTGGCGAAAAAGTCGTTTCCTATTTCTAACCAAAACAAAGCTTCTTTTATAATTTTCTGATAATTTCTCTGCTCCTTATCAAATGGCAGCCCTACAGTGTCCATGCAATCTGGAATATTGCTAGAATATCTTAGTCGATCATATAGCAAACAATCGACAACATATAAAACTGGTCAAATTCTGGGATCTTTGTCTCTGACAGTCTCCATCTCCAATCCCTTTATTCTCTGCTAGGAGCAAGTAAGGGAAACTTGACAAGAAATTTGTTCAAGGATGCAACGATATGGATTTTTTTTACACCAATCACACTTCTCTTGACACTCTTGTGTTCACACCTGTATGATGTTTGTAATATGTGATTATGTGATTGTGTGTAAATTTGGATGATGGTCACAATGTGCAGTTTACACAGTATGCAATACAGTAATACAGTGTGTGTGTGTGTGTGTGTGTGTGTGTGTGTGTGTGTGTGTGTGTGTGTGTGTGTGTGTGTGTGTGTGTGTGTGTGGTCTGATAAACCATTATGCAATATTACTCAGAATGTTTTGTGACCATTTATATCACTTGTTCACTGTTTGAATTCGTGCAGATTTTGGTTTAAAGCTACAGTCCGTTTATATGGAAGTGAAATATTTTATAATACATTTCACATTGTGAATATAATATTTTTGTATGGGTTATGCAACAAGAATCATTCAAGGTAAAGAAATAATAATTCACCCCAGCGTACAATTTTTGTTCTCACTTTACATCACGGTTCCTTTAACCCAGAGTATTTACTTCGTTAGGTAACATGAAGAAATCATGAAGTTCATGGTATCTAATGTGTTTGATAATCTCATTTCCTTCATGTTATTGATTCAAATTAACAGGAAGCATCGTATAAGCAATGTTAGACACTATATGACTCATATCAGTGTTTACAGGATTGTGTGACTTTATCATGCGCTATAGGTGTTTGAATTAAACACTTAAGAAATGAAAGCATACACTATAAAACTCACCTGTGCTAAAATAAAAAAGGTTTTTCACTGTATAACAATTTACTGAAGAAGATCTAGGATTTTCCTTAAAATAGATGTTACACAATAAAACTCCTGTGAGTGATTGTGAGTAAAGTTTGGGTGAATCATCACATCCGATTCTCAACACGACACAGGACCGTTATTGATTGTGTCACTCTGCTTACCTTTGGCTTTTTCTCCTCTGATATGCTCTTTCTTAGTCTAGTTTATAAACACGTATGGATTTCTGGATGACTGCACGGATGTTCAAGGGGTCCCTCGATGCTCTGGGATAAATATCGATCTCGCCTGAAGAATATGACATTGTGCTTTATTAGCTGACAACAAACTGCCATGTCTGTTAAGGTGAGGGTCTGATGTGAAGCGTTTCCAAGTGGCACAAAAACAGAATTGGACATTGATTCAAAAACTCAGTCAAAAAAACATGGCCTTATGGGATATCATGAGAATTCTGGAAATTGCTCGTGTTACTGACATAAAGAGAAATACAAAGGACATAATCTCACGTTTGGAACAGTTTGGTTTTTTATATCCACAAAGCTTTCATTCCTGAGTGACAAATGAATAAATTAATATTTTTTTTAATATTAAATCCACGTCGTATTTTTAAAAATCCTTATAAGGTCATGTTGTCATTTTGTTTTATAATCACATGAGAGAAAAAAAAGAAAACAATGGAATATGAGATATAAATATCAAAATATACACACTATGGTGGAACGAAATACAGTATTTACATTGCACGAGCTATCTCTTATATTTCTTATGGAAGAAACTTAAAAAAGAGAGTTAAATTTGGTTAAAGGCTCACACAAAAGCTGATATATTTTTCCACAGACTAATAATATAATGTATAATAATGTAAAACCATAATTCTCATAGTTTGTAATAGACGTTTGTTAATAACAGACGTTGTAAGTAAATACAAAAGAAGTTATTAATGCATTTTGTATTATATTGACAGTCAGAGACTGAGTGGTAAATTATTGTTTAGATATTAATAATTAAAAAAATAAAAATAAAAAAGCAATGAAGATATTTGAATAAATAAAAATAATAATTCGCCAGTGTTTCATTTCACCAACAGGCGGCGCCATTTGGCTGCTTAATATCAGCTTCCTCGCAGCTCTCGTGAAATGAACCGGAACATTGCGTCCAAAAAAGGAAAAATATTTGCAGTTATTTCAAAATATAAAACATGTGCTGATAGTTCTCATATGTTTTCAGTTTTTTGTGCTGGAAAAATAAAACGCCATTGTTGCCATCAGCTGAAGCTGATGTGCCATTCTGACTTCACCATGTAGGGAATGGAAGAGCAGCTCACTGGCATGGACCTGGTGGCTTCAGTCAACCTGCAGGTTTCTCAAGAGACCAGCACTGGTTTTCATTTGAGGTCAAGTTAAAAAACGCTCAGCAAGTTTGTCTGTCCCTTAAAAAAACCCGAACAAATCACATTACGAGTGTGCTGCTTCTCTTTATGTCTAATATGTTTTTATTTCCACAGTAACAACCTACATGTTTTTGGATTTTTGGACATGTTATGAAAAGGAGAGATTTGTGGTTTCTTAGTGGAAAGACAAACTACATCTGTCTGTGTTGTTTGGGGGGGAAACAAGGAAGGAAGGAAGAAAGAAAGAACTACACTATAGTATACGATGGGATAGAAGTGATATGAGGAAGTAATCTGATGCATTGGTATTCAACAAAAAGAAGAAATGTAACTATAAACGGATACGAAGTACAATGTCCTGTTCTTTAAGTGTTGACAAATGACTGTGATATAAGAGGAATAAAACACTTTGGGTCTCGCAGTGTTAAAAGTGACTCTACTTTGGGTCAGACTGTGTCACACCACCCCGGCATGTCTTATTTCTCACTTCACCTGTTGCATGCAGAAAACTCCAGAAAACTCCTCTCTCTCTCTCTCTCTCTCTCTCTCTCTCTCTCTCTCTCTCTCTCTCTCTCTCTCTCTCTCTCTCTGTTTATCTAGGCGTGTTTTCATTTGCTGAGCTGTTACGTGTTGAGGTGATTAATGACCTGTTTTTCTCATCGCAACCAGGGCTATTTTAAATCATGCTTTGTGGTTCAGGACACATCCAACATCCATCTGTTTTATCAAAGCATAGACAAATATCTGCAGAGAAAATTTACTGTTATTGACTCTATGAAGAATTATCTACAAGTTTATTGGCAAATGATATAAATGATGGGAGAGCACATATACAGTAAGGATAATAGAATGGTTTGGAATAAGCCACGATTACGGCGTCATCCAGTTTGTAGGTCTTTCCCAAGATCACCTCGACTCCAACCCAGGAAACTTTTTTATTAATTTTGTTATAAAATGAATCAGCATCTGTAGATCTAAATCAGGATAGACTATGAAGTATAGTGCAGTTTTTGGAGTTTATCTTATTTGTGCTTTTAATTATCCCTGATATGATTGTCCTATTTTACTTAGATTTGCTATTTTACTTAGTTACTTCCATAACTGAAAAAGTAAAATGTCTGATTTCCACAAAGATTGGGCTGAAATGCACAGTCTGACCAGTCAACTTTTCTATTTTAGGTATTTAAGCTACTGGGGTCACATCCAAAATGTTCATTATCTCCAAGTTTCCTTCCTCAAAGCACTTAAAAGATCTTCTCACACTAATATATTATGTCTACAACTGAATAATTGCACTCTTTGAACGTGGCTTAATGCTTGCGTAGGAGTAGGCTGTACATCTTTTGTTTGCTTGTTTTAGTCATTCTTTGAAACACACTTCTTATATTAGGAGCAGATTGTATAGCCACTGGACACGGATAAGTCTACACTTCAGGGATGTCATGGTTATTTGTGCTTGACTTATAAAAAGGAACTTTTCTGGGAATTGCTGATAACATTAGCTTTTGTAAAAGGAGAACTAAACCGTCTGGACGTGCATCTGTTTTATGCAAGCCATGTAGAGTATTAATTCATATACCACAGTGTTGTTTAGCTGCTAGAAGTGTTGATTAATTTGCTGTTATCGCAGCTCTGACAATAGTCGTGATCAAATCACAGGTTTATATTAATGTGCTTGCTCGAAAAGTTTGCCTTTCTGTAGTAACAACTCATTCTAAGGATGCTAATAAATAAACTTAAAAAAAAGTGTTTTAACTTAACAAAGAAACTATACAGGCTTGTTTGTTTAACGTTGCTTTTATTGAAGGGGTCTCCAATGTCTCCAGATAGTTTTCTGCCTCTTGAAAGTCTTCATAATGGAAAAAACAGATACGCTGTTGAGGAATGTTTATAAAGTTATAAAGTACACAGGAAAAAAAAGTCCATCACGTTTAATTGCTTTACGGAAGAAACACAGTACAAAAAGTTATTTATACAAATATTAATATTATACAAAAAACATTTTCTTACATTATATGTAAATGACATGTATTATAAACAATTTACATATTCATATATGCAAATGACGTACGAAGCGTTTTATTCAGTCTTAACATGTTAAACAATTATGTCTCGTCCTTATAATCATCCATGTGTTTAAATTTAACTGGTGTAACTGTTAGAAAAAAGCAATATTGTGTTTATTATAAATGTTTTACCGACAGATTAACGTTTGATCGCCTCAGTGTTGGACTAACCTTTCAGTGACGTAAACACACGTAAAGGACCGCCCACACAATTTCCAGCCAATCAGAGTTGAGAAGCAAGAGGCGGAAGTCCAAATTGTCGCCTGGGTTCTGAAGCTTCTGTGAAGCACCGACGCTTTCAGTTACACGCGAGCGAGTGCGCGAGCTGTGGAGGTGGTGCTGGCTGCGTTCTCCTGAATACAGGTAGGATGAAGAGGAGTGTTATTAATGTAACCGCTAAACGTTGAGGAGAAGTTTAGAATCAGTCAAATAACAAATAACATACGTGAAGGTTTATAGGAGACAAATTGGCGAAGATGGAACCTGTTTATAAAAGTCCGAGCTTGTTTTTGTTTTAATTAATCAGCTGACAGATGTTTCAGAAAAATAACGAATTACCACCCGTATTGAGCTTGAAACAATTTAAAGCCCTGCACATTTACAACAGGCAAATATCACACTTTCATACAAACTGGGGTTAATTCATTAATTTATTATTTTTTATTATGATTATTGTTGTTATTACTAATTATTATTATTGTTATTGTTATTATTATTATACTTCACGTGTTAGATTTTTTTGAGGAAGCTCATGTGGCAGACATCAGGGAAGTTAACTGTCCTGCCTCTGAAATAACACTAGAGAAACCAACAGCACTAACAACAAGGAAGTAGGAAACAAACAGTTTTACCTCACATATATACTTGTAAAAAAAACAAAACGTTAATGTCACTTTTGTAGTCAGTGTTGTACAACATCATATCGGACTGGTTATAAAACAGTGCAGTTTATGGAGCCTGAAGCCTTTATAACCCTCTACAGTGCTTCCTGTTTGCAAGTAAAATGACTAAAGAACAAATTTAGAAGTAAGACAATAATCTGAGTGCTTTTCAGTCAGGGTTGCGGTGCTACCTTGTATGTTTTAGTGAGAAGAAGAAAACAAAATAACACACACTAGTATGCTTATTTCATAAGCTTAAGAGCCTTTGAATGGAAAAATAAATTTCCCTGAATTTGTTTAAACAGCTTAATTCTCAATTTACAAAGTCGTTTTAACGGTTTGTTAATATATACAACCACGCTGTGATTGCATTTAGACCAATTAAATGACTTAATCTGTCAAATTATTTTGGCCAGCTTTGCTCGACTGTGGCATGTGTGTGTGTGTGTGTGTGTGTGTGTGTGTGTGTGTGTGTGTGTGTGTGTGTGACTAATGACAGGATATTCTCAGGGTATTTGCACACTGAGTGCAAACCAGGTATTGTTCCAGCTCCCTCTGTTAAATGTCCCAAACCCTTTAATGCTTTAAAGAGGGCTAGCATGAGCCAGGCAGGTGGGACTGCAGACAGATTATAGCTGAGGAGTCTGAGAAGAGCTTCTTGTAAATCCAGGAATCGATTTCAAATGCGAAATCCAGGAATTAGATCACAAGTTTGATGCCGCAGCTTTTTGTGGTCCTAGTGAGCAAAATGACTCCCAATGTTGCTCTCGGAGCGGGAGGGATGGCATACGCTGTCTCCTTTATCATTTTCTGGAACTTTAGCTCTACAAGGAAACATAACCACAAAGTAAAAGGACAACAGGGATGCACCAGAATACTAAAACATATATAGATACAGCTAGTTGCAGGAAGCATAGGAATAAAGGGCACAAGAAAATGCATTTTAACCTACAAATCAAGGCTTAAAGGATTTAAAATACAGACATAGTAAAGAAGTCATGGACTGTGTTTGTTGATATTTTTTGCTTGGAAAATCCCCTAACATTCAGCATACATTTTTGTCAGTGCAGCATATTGACACAGTTGTTGCTTTGATTAGAGGTCAAGCATGTGTTAATGTGTGCTGCCAGAATCAGACTAGGTAAATATTAAACAGTGACCTGCTGGGCTGAAACTTTTATTATTATTTGTTTTTTTATGCACTAACCAGGGAAGTCCATTGTGTTGTGCAACAACAAACAACATTCAGACACAGGATATGACACCAGTGTGAACCTGGACTTAAGAACATCAGCGTTCATACTTAAACAATTCTGTTATATAAAAATAGTTTAAAGAATAGCTTAATAGTTTAAGCGCTTGAACAAACCGCTGCCTTACTCAATGCGGATAAGTCAAACCTGCTATTTTTGGCAAATTGTGTTCTTGGCTTGGTTTCTATGCCAGCAAATCGGGAGTTGGTTATTCGGTAAAGCCCCGGCTTTCAGTGGAGAACCGTTTGGCACCACGTCGACTCTTTACTCCAGAAATGCCGACTGCATTAGTCCTGCGATTGAGCCTTCCCACTTTCACACAGCTGTAGCTCAGTTATGGCCATGGTGACAGACACATAAAACCATCTATTTCAGGCCATGCCGTTTTCCCTCCTGCCTTCTGACTGATCAGATGGGATGCTGAAGGGAAGATGACTTTTGTTTTGGTAGCAGAATGTTTCTCTCTCTCTCTCTCTCTCTCTCGTTAATCACAGTGACAATCGTGGCTTTCTGTCAGCTCATGTATGTTATGCTTATTTCTGAATCAGCATGAACAGCAGTCTGAAAAATATTTAGTTGTCTGTTTTCAGGTGTCTCAGAGGAAGCGCATGTTAGCGCTCGGTCTCTCTGGTTGGTAGATAGAAAATAGCAGTTAGGGTTTATCAAAGAATATATTAAGGAACAAAGAAATGTAAGAAGTAAAAAAACTCTATAGCTACAATACATAGTCAAAAGCCACCAAGAATATTTGCTCTGTGAAATGTATTTAATAAGTTTAATGGAAAACTGAATGTAAAAAAAAAAATCTTTACAAATCCCCTCTTTAAGCAATTTAGGTTTAAAGCTTAATTCCGCCTTTTTAACGCCCTGGATCAAGTTTCAGCATATCTCCCATTGTGGAACTACCGTAAGTCACTTAGACTTTCTGTCCTTTAATTACATGTGGATTATTGTTTGAGAATGTTCCCAGAGGCTCAGTGGAGCTCGCTGCTTATCGTGTCTTCGCATCTCGAGACAAATAGCCATTAGAGCATCATAGTTTTTAATCTAGATTAGATCAATCCAAGACAAAGCAGATTAGATCATTAGTCAGGTGCTGAAAGCCAACACCGGTTATCTGTACACACCAGCAAAGCATTTAGTTCTGTTTTGTTTTAATGAGTCTCGGCTTATTTCTCAGTGCGAAGGCTACATGTGTTTGTCTCCCTCCTTACAGGAAGAGGAATGATGAAAGAAACCACAGAGAGAAAGTTTTTTGTTCTTGGGGGAAATGAACTGAATAGTGCACGACCAAAGACGTTAGAGCAGCATCTTCCCATTTCTACTTTGGTGGTGTTAAATACGTAAAAATGAAATGCAAAATGTTTGCAACATCCTCCCGATGACCGAGAGTCGTCTATTTAAAGCCCTTCAATAGGTTCAGCAGACCTCTCAACCTTATCAGAGCCACAGCCCTAAAGCATGTCATTGCTGACTTTTGTTCTCGTTAAACCCACAATAATGCCTGAGGCATGTTTGTCTTAGGAACATCTGGTACACCATGTAACAGCTGCAGAAAAACAGCAAGGTGTAATTAGCCATATGCTTGCTTGTTTTCATATTCTGATAATTGTATAACGTTTTATAGAGTTGACACGCACTACATAATCTTTCTTCTTAAAAGTAACTTCATTACAGTTTTACTTCTGACTGTTTAGCACCGGAAGTGGAGACTCCTTCCCAAAAAATGGTAACAAACAAACTGAAATGATTTGTGCATGATTCTAATCTGTTAAGCTGCAACACCAGCCATCCATCCGAGTCCTCGTGTTAGTAGCATTTCTCATTGTTCATGATAAACGCCATTGTGTGTGTTGACGATCAACAGCACCATTATGTTTTCCAGATGCAACTTATAAAGAATGAAACTGTCTCCAGGCCACGTCTAGTCTTTCTAGAATAGACGCTTTAAAATATCCCCATGACCCTTCGTGCTTATTCGGGAAACAAGCTCCCTGGGTTGTAACCTTGAGATAGTCTCTCAGCATGAACTCCTCTTTAATAATACTCGGACAGCCCAGATCACACTGAACAGGAAATTTGTAGTTATATCTATAATCCTCAGTATTACGCCGCGGAAACATTCCTCGTCGAGCTTCCCTCCTGCTCTCTAACTCTCCCCTCCCGTATGTTTATATTTGTGTTGGAGTTTAACAAGGATTCACCTTCACAACAGCACCTCTGCTTTGCCACCACGCTGAAAATACTTGTCTGGGTGCATCCGAGGAAGTATAAATGGTTCTCGCCTCACTGTTTTAACCAGCTTTGTTCATTCGTTGAAGGTATTTTAAATTTGTTAGAAGTTACAGTAGTTTACTGTTGGGTTCTGGAAACCGATCGGTCAGAAGGTGATGAGTTTTCTACACCAGCAGCTCTGACAACAGTTTTTTAACAGGGAGTTCTGCATGGACTAAGACTAATATAAAACAGATTAGAAATCAAAAAAACATCTTATCATGGATAGGTAAAGGTTTCTCTAAGGGTAAGAATTTATTTAACATTTCTAGAAGGAGTCACCAGTGTCAGTGCTTCGTAAAAAAAAGTAAGTCAGTAAATCTTCAGACATGGGGAAAGTTTTCAAAACAGTGAGTTTTTATTGTATGAATAACTTCAAGAGAAAAGAATAAAGAGAGGCTGATCAGGAAATGATGGTTTCTGTGGCACTTTCTTTGTTGTTGTTTGGACAAGAGACCTCTGTTTGACTGATTGAAATGTAATCTTTTCTTTTTTTCTATTGTTTTACAGGTCATAAGTTTGAAGTTCTCGATCCCTCACACACACACACACACACACACACACACCCTGACAGCCTGACCACTATGAGCAGCAATTACAGCGTGTCCCTGAACGGACCCTCGCCCTGGGGCTTCCGACTGCAGGGGGGCAAAGACTTTAGCATGCCTCTCACCATCTCCAAAGTGAGTATCTCACACCGCACTTCTTTAAAAGGTTTAATTCATAATGGAGGCTTTCGAGAGGTGGATGAATCTACTGCTTCAGTTGATGTTAGGATGTTGCCACTTAAGTAAGCAATGCTTATTATAAGCACATGATGCGAACACACGAGAGCATTGTGCTCTGCCAGCTACACACACACACACACACACACAACCAGTTCCATGCTGCTGTGCAAGAATAGCAAACACAATCCCTAGCTATTAGGTGATGACGCAGATTATACAGCTCTCATCACACTCTTCACTTTTTCCCATTTATCCCCCGTTCCATTTTTATCATCTAGATCCTGGATGAACAGCTCCAGGCCTGTTCTCAGAAAACGAGTATATTTGTCATTTCGAGGACTTCCTAGGTGCTACATGGAAGCACTATAAAAAGCTTTGTGCTGATCTTCGAGTTCTCACAAAAGCGTTTTTTTTTGGCTGGAGCAGGAGCAGGGGATTTCTGGCAGGAAGGCATGTTTGTGTTTGTGTCTCTGTTTCTCTGGACGTTGTCAAGCCGGCGTTTACTCTCGAAACGAAATAAGTCACGTCAAAGTGAACGCTGAAATTAACATTTTTGAAGGTTTCTTTAACTTAACAAGGCTTTATTTTGGCTCATAAACAGTTTCCAGTAACTCTCACCTTCGGAGCGAGGTTCAAGATCGCACCATCTGGCTCCTTGTTATTCCTGTGATTGACTGTTGCACCTAATGTCCACAAACAGTGGAGGAAACTTCCTTTTCTTGGAAGTGGCTTCCTCAATTAGGAGCCCTAAATCTGTCTTGTTTTTGGCTTCAGCTTCAGAATCTGAGATGAATCTGTCTACAGAGGCAGCACTCGAACTTTTTAAGGTCAGTCTTGTTCTGTTTGCTGATGTGGAAACCCAGTATAGAACGAGGAGCCTGGGTGCTCCAATAAATACAAGCACATCTCTGGCAGCCGGTACTTGTTGGTCCGAGGAGAGCACGGAGCTACTGGCATGCTTACTCTCACTGCAGAATGGACGATGAATGGCTAGAGTTAATGTGTGTGTGTGTGTGTGTGTGTGTGTGTGTGTGTGTGTGTGTGTGTTTGGACAGTGTAGGAGGATAGATCTGCGCCTCAGACATACATGGCTGATAAAGATCTTGCCTAAAGGTGTCAATCTGCTTTTCTTCAACATAATAGCCTGCAATGTAAGGTGACAGGTCCTACATAAACATCTGTCTCTGAAAGTATAAGAAAGCAGGAGAGAGATTTTTTTACATGGATGTTTTGTATTGTATCATGCTCTAATATCTACACAGTTGTTGGAATTCATCGATATAGGTTTACACATGGATAGCCCACCCAAACGGAGCTATGTTGAGATGTTCCTCAGGCTACTGAGCGCTCTATGTGTTCAGGGTGGTCAGGATGGCAGAGGAAGCATACCAACTGGCTCCTGGAACCCTTTTATGGAAAACCAGCATGGATGCGTATTGTGTTGAGAACTAAACCGTCTTTGATGGGGTGTGTTTGAGACATAAACATTACTTTTTTCCTTCTGGACAAACCACAACCCCTCACTTTTAGCTCGGCTGGTCAGCGTATCTGATTTCTGGTCGCTTTTAGAGAAATAGTTTATCTCCTGACAGTGTTTACAAGTCTCAGAAGATTTTAAAGTGGCTTCTGATTTCACCTTTCCACAGACGGAGCGGTTAATGTTAACATGCGACTGTCCATCCTGTGGCTGTCTCTGTGCCATAAAACCCACCCTGAGAGTGCACATGGACACGCACAGCCATGAAAGCCGGATTGTGACGCACAACAGCCGAGTTGTATGGAAGATAATGGCTCTTCCTGTCAGAGGAAGTTATTTATACTCTCCAGATCGGCACAAATGGGGTGAGATGGAAAGACGCTGGCGTTAAACTTAAGACTGGATCACTGAGGAGAATTAAACGGATGTAGTCTTTCATTTTTTTTTCTCCTGAAATGCCTTATTTTTTTTCTGGTGGTGCAAACCTGGACTTAAAGATTTAAGGAAATGTGTAAAATATAATTTGTGTCTTTTTCTCGCTCCGTTATACAGTACGTCACCCACTGTGTTGAATTGTGTCGGCATGTGAAGTGCCTGAGTTCCCAAGACGATGTCTATGCAGAGCCACACCCTGAATGTGTTAAGGCCTGAAGCACATGCCTGAGTTTCACACTCATAAAACAGCTAAGCATAAAACCGTGCCAAGCCAGAACCACCTTTCCTTTCCGTCTCTGCTTTGTGGGTGTATGCAACATTTAGCGTATCACTGTGACATTTAGCATCTTCGTCCAATTTGTATTTCACACGTTATGAATTGATCTCAGCTCCAAGATAAATAATGGTCAGAGAGTAAAGATCATTTCGGCAACCGTAAGGATTTGCAGAAGGGTTTGCAAATGGAAATGAGAGATGCCGATAAATTAAACCTGAATGAACGTCTTTCTGTGGCTATGGTTTTGTGTGATCCTAAGGGCAGTGTAAGTTACAGAAAATGAGACTGAGATATAATGTGTTTGATTCATTACCCGGTTCAACCAACATGACAGGATTAGGACAACAAATTAAATTCTCAGGCATTTGCAAAGCTATACGACTCGATCCCTGCCATCTCGCTGTTATATGACTCGCAGCCTGCGGTAATGCTCAAAGACTCCTTAAATAATGAAGGTTGTAAAATCAGTAAGCTGTGCTATGATTTTTCACATGGGTTTCTCTGGGTGCGGCGTTCACTTCCTGTCGTTGCCTGTGAAGTCTTTACCCAAGTAAACATCACTAGCTTAAGTCGTTATGTGATCGCCGTATGAGTCAATGTGTGGTCAGTTGACTCATTCTTGGTCGTCGGAGTCTACAGAGAAATAGTCACTACCTTCCTTCTGCTTCATAATCTGCAGACTAAGTATTTGATCAACAATCAGCATGACACAGCTGAGTGAGTACATGTGTCGATTTCCCAGCATATAATGCTACAGGGTACAGTAGGAGGAGTTCTCCAGAGGGTATTTGTTGTCGACGAGTGATAGACGTGAATAAATTCCACCGAAAGAAACGACTCATTCAGTAGAATCAGACCGCTTTCATGTAACGGAAATATTTGTGTAGGACAACCTTGCGTTTCCTTCTCAGGGTAGAGTTTCTTAGATCTTAGAGTTACCACCGCTGTGCATGTTTTTGTTAACGAGCCTGAACTAGGCTGTTTGGCTAAAAGTATGTGGACCATAACACACACACACACATGTGACTTCTTCTCAGGCTGTTGCTGCAAATTTCAAAACTCTAGTTGTCTAGGCTGTCTTTGTATGCCGTGGCATAAAAAAGTGCTCCATTAAGACATGTCTGGTTTGTAAGAACTTGTCATGACCTCGATTCCATTCAACCCTTTCAGGATGATCACTTTTGGCATCATTCCAGACCATCGTTGCCTGACCTCAAGTTCTGTTGTTGATTGAACGAGGACAAATCCCTATGACCCTGGTCTAAAATTTAAGGAAAAGCCCGAACAGCCATGGCTTTTGATTTAATTTTGGATTTAGATGTTCAAAGCTCAGGTGTCCACATGCTGAGAGTGCAGGTTCTTCTCACTTGCAATCAAGTTCAAACTTGCAATCTCTCGGGAAAAGGGTGACTTGTTTTCTGTTGCACCACTCGGGAGAGAGTACAGAATTTCAGATCTACTGCAAAGTGTCTTTTTACTTTAATTTTACTACAATATAAATATTATATTGTTTCATTATACAGCAAACTAACGTAGTTGTGCAATATGTCGGCGGAAAGGACAGTGAATTGAAAGCCGTTACCGGATTCATCCCAATTTGTTGCATGACACGCGGGTAAATTAATTGTAAGGTTGCAACTCAGTGGGTGGCGCTTTTGGGTATTTCAGTTCATTTGCTAAACCGCGTCCAATGGAAAAGCAAAAACACTCTGTATTCTTCGACACTACTCCCACTGCTGCTTATCCCATCCCGAGCGGGAGCCACGCAGTCCGAGGTGGACCGAGACAGCTGCCTCTGTTGCTCTTGGAGCTGCAGCAAAACACTGTTGCGTCCACGAGTTCAAGCACCACAGAGCTCTCTTTGTTTCCCAGTTCTCCAAGCCAGGCCTGGATCCCGAAAGCGCTGTTTAGTTTATAAAGTAACTGATGGAGGCAGGTTGCTGGACGTCCCTGATGGAGAGGCCACAGTTGACGTGTCCTGACTAGGGAGAGGACGAGAGCCGAGACTCAGACTTCCTGACAGCTTTATGAGGGAAAAAAGACCAGAAAAAAAACAGGTGCTATGACTAGAACGGAAGTCTGGAAATGATGTTTCAGTTCATAGTATGAGGAAGATTGGCAGATGGATGAAGAAGGATGGATGAGGAAGGAATTTCATCTTTTAGACTTTTTATACCTCCTTATAAAGACTTTTATCCGTATGCTTTTTACAGATACTTACGACTGATTTATTTATTGATGTGTTCTGAAGCTGACTCTGGTGTCAGGCTTGTTCCAGTATTACAGAGCTTGGACACCAGGAGTGAACAAGATAAACAGCCCTTAACCCTGACCAGAATAGATCCTTATGCAGACGTGCACATGCTTTAGTGGTCGTTGCCTTGGCGTAAACATTTCCATATTCATTTAACTTCCATTAAGATCTATTAGAAATGATGTGAAAATCTCTCCACCGACAGCAGCGCTCTATTTTAAAACGCTCTTTGTCAGCTGAGGAATGTTCACTATTCTTGTGAGCAGGGTGCTTTTCAAGGCCTGCAGCATGACGCTGCTTTTGCACAGCTACAGGATGTCTGCTGACCTTTCTGGGCTGGGTGTTTTTCTTCTTTCTTTGAAAGTAAAGTACAGATCGATGTCGAATTTGATCTCGGACATAAATATGTACTGTATTCCTTCTGTTGACGCAGATTGATTAGAATAGATTACGATACGGCCCAAATCACAACGATGCAATTTAGGAGGCTGATAATTAGCATATTTTCAGATATGGTCCAATGGACTGGGATAATGATTCATTTTTAATTTGTATACAGATTGAATTATGTTGTAAGTTCAATGCCCTTGTTTTTATCATCCCTCATATTTGCTGTTATATTCCAAGTTACAAACACAATACAAATTCAAAATGTTGCTTTCTTTGGCATCTTTACAGAAGGGGGAGGGTTTAGTATGGTGTCCTTATTACACACAGATATTCTAGCATGTCTTTCAGCAGTCTGTGTCTGGTCAGGGCTTGTACTTTTTTCCAGGACTGTTACACACCGTTGCTAACCAGCCTGCAGGACCAGATCATACTGTGGTTGGATATCGAAGCTCAGTTTTGGCAGGATGAAACAGGCTTTTTTTTTTTGTGTTAAACAATACTTGACAGCTGTGCGTTGGTGGCGATTAGGAGAGGAAGGAAACGGGTGTCTTGCGCCGTCTCCCTCTATCACATTAATCACAATCACCGCTTTTCAGGAACACTCGATAGCACTATCTGTCCCAGCCCTGCTCTTGCCCATTTGTGAGGATCGTTAATTATAGTCGTAGATAAAAAGCCACTTCTTCCACAAGCATGGATAGAGTTTCCCAGTGTCTGGAGGGCTTTTGTGGTTGATAATCTATAGGTTCTATAACCCCTCCAACCTTTTATACCATCCCATTTTTTCTAGCTTTCTTTCAGCTGGATATTTGAACCCAACACTGAATAAATATGAGCTAATTTTAGCTCCAGCCTGTATTTCCCGACTGGTGCTTGTTCCCCCTCACCTCTTTTTCTGGTCTCTCATATGGCTGGAATGCTTTTATACTGCATCCACATGATTAAAGAGAACACACACTCTCTCTCTTTCTCTCTCTCTCACTCACACACACACACACACACACACACACACACACACACACACACACTGTCTGGGGGTGACTGTGTGGAACAAATCCATTCAGAACAATAATACCACGTTATGCAACTTAGTTAAAAAGAACAAGAAGACCTTGAATGGTTTCCAGTGGCTTTTGGGTCGTATCAGTCTCGAAATCCCAGCTAACTTTGTGAGACTAGAGTATTTTACTGAAGTATTCCAAGGAATTTTTTGGGGGTGGGGAGATTTTAAAACTTTTTTTTAACTTTTCATTATAACATTGTACAAGTGGTTTATTCCTTGCGTAAAGCTGAGAAATCTAAATCTGGTTAATGTTGTAGAAGTATGTTATCTCTGGGGACGTTTGGTACAGCCATCATGCATTAGGGTGGATGTGTGCGGTTGTGTGCACATTTTGGAGGGGTCGGGGGTCACGAAGTCGGCACGGGCAGCACGGATCAGGCACATCTCGCAGCATGTTGCCAAAGGGCGCTGTGGCTTCGGTATTAAAGTGCACAGATGTTTTTGAGACGGTTCCTTAACTGCCTTTTTGAGGGCAAAATACTTTTGGGGTTGATTATTAGACCGACATGTGGAGAAACCGCACCGGTTATTTCCAACTCTGCATTAGACTCGACTGCTCAAAATTACCGCTGGATTGTAAGGAAGCCCTGCAGTCCGAAGAACTGTTTAAGATGCTAATGCAACTTATAAACGTCTACATTATGCCCCGTCAAAATTATTTCTAGAAATGAGCTGAATTTTCCCAAAGACATGGGCATATTAAGTGCTTGTTACTTACTCAAATGGCACAGGCTGCATCCAACCGTTTAACCTACTGTAGTCTTAGCTTTTAACCGTAGTCCTGTGGCAAACATGAAAGATGTACTTCAAGATGAAATTGGAAGGTTCCACTTCCCACAAAACTGTTAAGGGAAAATTATTTCGGTCGTATCCAAGCTAAGTAGAATTCGGGAGAAAAATATGGCTTTCTTGAAACTCTTTGACGTTCCATTGGCGTAGGATTTGTCATGAGTGGATTATTTATTTATTTATTTGTTTGTTTGTTTGTTTGTTTATTTAAATCCCTTTCAGTATTCAGCTGAACAACTACCAAAAAAAAAGGCTACACTGATTATCAAGGCTCGTATCCAGCTGAAAACGCTATAGCTGATAATGAATAGACCATGAGAGGATCGCTCAAATTGCTCTCAGATGTGCTTTCTCTCAGGAGAACTTCGGTTCATGCGGTCTGTTTATTCTAGAAGTGCAGAAAGATTCATAGCTGCGTTTCTTCACAAGCCCGCGATCGGTCGTGCGTTCCGGCGGTGAGACTCGAGCCGTGCGCACTTCAGAAAGTGTCGGTTTATTACGACTGGCACTGCGGTCAGTCAGGTTGACAGTGAAATATCCAGGTTGATCAGATGCCTGATTTTAATGTGCTTTGTGTTAGTGTGTGTGTGTGGATATTATACAGCTATTAATCGACTATAGTATTGGGAGTTCTAAATCCCAGTGCAACAACACTACAGCCCTTGCACGCTCATTTTTCACTGATTTACACACTGACACACTTATCAACACATTTACACCCCAAGGAAATTCAGTGTGATTTCCAAGGAAAACTTTTTGGTGTAAACCGAAGACCACCTGTTTTTACGGTAAGCAGCAATTTGGCCGACGAGACAGACGGCGCATCTTTTCTTGCAGCTCGTCTTGGTAACAGGATTTTGGATGGGGTTCAGTAAGTAACAAAACGCAACTATATGGTTGGTGATAAAATAGTACAAGGCAGGTGCAGGTAATAAAATGTCAGCTTTTAAGGTAGAGTAGTGCTTCTTTACATTTTGGACTAGAATAAGTTCAAACTCCCGTGAACTCCAATGCGGGTCCTTAAATTACCAGCGAAACATTTCAGCACCATGTTCATCTGGTTTTAATCAGTAACATGGCAAGGTTGCCAAGTAAAAGTCCATCCATCACCCCTCAGTGCCTCTATTTTTTTCTTTTCTTTTTTTGATATACTCCATTTGCCATGTTGACTACTTTTTGGGTTGTTTGACAAACAGCACTGTGTTAAAAGGCCAAGACGGTGGGTCGGATGGCAAGATGTCAACAACGGAAATTTGGCATATAAGGAAGACCTCTGGAGTTCATTTGCCGACTGGGTCACGAACAGATGTTTAGAGCGAACTCGGAACAAATGTCCACGTCTTCACATCAGTGCTGTGAAGAACGATGAAGGATAAATGCTTTCCAATTGTCAGCTCTGGTTGCTTAGACGATGCTGATTGATTTTCTATAACAAGCAGCTTTGACCGTCGTTTCAGTCCTAATTCGCATCAGAGGTTTGTCACGTTATCGTTTCTATAGTAACATGACGAACACGGCACGGGATTTACAAAATGTTTTATTTTTTTTTGGAAGGAGTCTCCAGTGTTTGTCGGTGTGTTTTTCCTCATGGGGAAAATCTTTTTGTGCTTTCTGGTTTATACAGTAAGCGTGTTTAGGAGCTAACCGTTGTTCACAACATAAAATCTAACCGTGAGTATCATGTGCCATTCTTTGTTAAATAAAAAATATTAAATAAATTGCTATGGTATAAGAGAAAAAGAGCAAAAAAACAACAACCCCACTTTATTTCGGTGATTACAGTGTACAGTATTTGTGCTTGTGTTGTTGACTCCAACAGCAACTCATCGCTGATTACGTTTTG
The DNA here is from genome assembly GCF_022655615.1 of Tachysurus fulvidraco. Lineage (NCBI taxonomy): Eukaryota > Metazoa > Chordata > Actinopteri > Siluriformes > Bagridae > Tachysurus > Tachysurus fulvidraco. Next base: position 3,817,747 of record NC_062537.1, read on the forward strand.
AAGCCGATCGATCAAGTTACCCTATTAGTTTCCTAAACTTTGCGTAAATGCCCCTGCTAACAATTCACAAATTAATTCCATTTGTTTCCAGTTTGATAAATGAGGCTCATTGTCAGAAATTTAATTCACAGGTCATGCAAAATACAGTACATAGCAGAATGGCATGATTTTATTTTGTTTTGTCTGTTCGGAGATCAAAAACCCTTTGCCCAGCCTTGAATCCCTGTAAAAGCACTAATTAGGAAGGTAATAAGGAGAGAATAAGGAGGGGAAGATGGTTTTTTATTTCGCCTTCCTGGAAGGAATTTAAGAAATGTCCTTCTCGCAATAGGTATTCACATTCCTGTCTCGCTCATTAACCCGAGCATGCACGCGTCCTGTTGACAACGGAAAATGGCCAGTTTTCCACAAGTGTACCCAACGTTGGAGTAACTGACATCTGTTGCAAAGTAGAATGTTGAAAGAATGACTCAGACACACACACACACACACACACACATGATTTTGATTAAAGCATCCTATATATGCACACCCAATCAGTTGCAGTAGTGTTTAGTGGTTTTGCTTCATCACAGTACCACATGGCGATCAGGTGGTTGTTTGACCTCGGTGCCTCAGAGGGCAATGACTGGTTTGCCTCCACCAGGCTGTGCTTTTAGAGCTGGCTTCCTTCAGACCGTGGAATGCTCTGTTTTGTTTGCGTTGCCATGGAAGCGGACTTTTTCTTTTCTTTAAAGTTTCACTGGGTCGTCGTGTACATGCGCTTCACCGGTTTAACTGAAGCGATCACAGGCAGGAAGACGCATAGAAGAAATGCAAAAGGACCAGAATGGAGAAATGTTTGGGCTTTTTTTACTAAGGTGTTTCTGTTCACTTAAACAACACTCACTGTGCTGCCTTTTTTCACACCGATGCAGCTGGATCACAAAATGTGCATTTGCTGTAGGTTCCTTGGGATAAAAACAAATCTGATGTCTCTTTTTAAAAAAATAAGATGAACAAACCAGAAAAAAAGCAAAGTGCGTGAATAAGATTCATTTCAATTTTCTCTCCATCACACGTCCCACAACAGGAGTAAAAATCTCGCGCCATCTGGCCGACTTCCTTGATGTGATGTAACCTTTTTCTTTTGAGAGAAGATCTGATGAGTATATCAGCACCACCCTACGTGCTTCGTCGTTCTTACATAAGCTCGGTCCAGGATGACACAATGTCTCTCTCAGAGAGACAACTGGCTCAGGACGCTCACTTTGCTCCATATAAGGAGCTTGCGAGTCTCTTTAACACACAAGCCAGAGGACTTTCACAATCGTCTTCTGTGTCTAGATGCTATAAAAATGCAATTCCAGAAATCAGCTGCTGACAGAATCGCAGCCGTGACCCACGCACCATGTGAGGTGCCTCATGGGAAAACCTCCGTCATTCCTATTCAGCTTGTGCAGTCAAGCTCTTTCTTTATCCTCCTGCTAAACCCTTCAAGACCTCCAAGCTATATTGTGTCACAACTAAGTTGCGGTTGTAATTTTTCAGCCATTTTGCGCTTATTGTCTGTCTTGTGATTTTTAGAAAAGGGAGGCAACGAGCCACACACACAGCCATGTTTTTGTCTTTTTTCCCCTGTATTTTTCTCATCCATTTTAGCCAGGTTAAACAGAAATTTTGGTAAACCCATCAAAGCTTGGATCACTCACCAGTACTGCCTGTTATTGAACTTTACAGAAGCAGACAATAATTAATCGCACTAGGGATTACGGGTGAGTCGGAGCTAGGATCCAATGTCAAGGAAATTTGGAGTAATAAACCATCGTGGTGGTTTAAATCACGCTCTTGTTTTTGTTAGACAGCAGTTAAGTTGATTAAATCATATCTTATGTGGTAGAGGATGGGAGTGGGATTCTAAAACAGTCTTTAACTCATACCTGTCAAGAGCTCAATACTTCTCATTTTCGGGATTTCTAGGTGCCCTTTTGAAGATCTGACATCTGCGTACACATGATGTATAGCGGTTACGCCATCAATGTGATGGCTAAATTGTACTGGAAGTTCTCGTTATGCTTGATGAACATCCTAAAGTACCTACATGCTTTAGCAATGTGTGTTTAAGTGGCTTAAATGTGGTTTGGTTCCAATTTAAAATATACACTTTACACTCTTTGGTTGTCTAGAGTGCTGTGTGTTATTCAGTGAGCTTTGTTAATAGGAATTTCATTTCTATCTATCTATCTATCTATCTATCTATCTATCTATCTATCTATCTATCTATCTATCTATCTATCTATCTATCTATCTATCTATCTATCTATCTATTTATATTTTTGTGTTTTTTTATTATTATCTTTTAAATCTTTATTTTATTTTTATTTTTTAAATTGAATTTAAAAAAAGCAACATGATGAGACAGCTGGCTGATGTCCATGTTGGAACAGAGACCGGTTGAGTTCATCTGTTTTAGTATCCATTATCTTTCCTTTTTTGAGGGTGGCTGCACATACGCTGGAGACCGTTTTAGTTTGTTTGACCTAAGCCCTTGAGTACGGACCAAAACAGCTGCTCTTAGACTGCTTGTATGAGGTGGTCTTGGGCTACCTCCAAGCCAAACCTAATGCGGTGTGATTTCAGTAAGGACACAATTTAGCTCTGATTAGACCTGACTGAGGGAAGTAATCAATTAATTAGTCCTGCAAGTCAAGCTCAATTTTTGCAGCAGGCTTTTGGTGTTCACCTGTCAATCATGACCAAAAAGCCAGCTAACAGTTAAGCAAGTTAACTGCATCTTTTTGAATTGCTGTGTCACACTGCAGAGGAACACACACACACACACACACACACACACACACACACACACATACACACACACACAGGAAATTAAAATCCATCATCTTCCTCATACATGACCTCATCAATACCCATGGTTACCGAGAGAGAATATGACATTATAGGGATTTGAACTCAGAATCTCTTACGGATGGAGCATAAGGCCGTTTATAGACGACAAACAACAGTCCGTTTTCAGTAGTCCAAACGTGAAACCTGTGGCCAGAAAAGTGTACAAAAGATATCAAACCCTCCACGATCCATTAAACACAGTGCAGAGTTTTTTTGTTCCTGTTTGCCCTAAATTGTGGAGAAGAACATGGATTAAAAGTTAGTTTGGGTGAAAAAGAGCCCATAATTGGTGTTCCATAATGTTTTATTTGTGCAATTACAGTTGTTCCAATGTGGCTTGTGTTTTTATTTCTCTCTACCATCGTTGTAGCCTTATATGGTGGTAGAAACGTCATAAAGGATGTGCAGCAGAGTTCTAAAGTTTTCCTACGGTGGAACGATGTTTAATCAGACATACAGTGTTGGTGTTTGTGCATCGTCATGGCACTTAGAGAGAGGAAAAAGTGCTGAGTCTTGTGTATTAAGAGGACAAGTTCTGATGTGAGACACAGATAAGCTCAGTTTGTTTAGGTCCTGGGTGTCCCGATGGACGATAAGGCTTCGTTACAGTGTGCTCAGTGTTCGCTCTCAGTGCAGAGAAGTGCCGCGTGATGCCGTCTCCTTTCGTGATTAGAGGTGTGGGTGATGTGGCACAAAACATTCTCAGACATCTATAAAAGGAGAAAATCTGGGGTGCTCTGTGAGTGGAACAACCGTCCATTAACATTTACTGCGCTGCACAAAAGTAACACGCCAGGGCACGCCTCTCCACCGGCACGGTTTATGCACTGCGGTCAATGTCTACGGAGTGGAAAAAGGGGGGAAGTGTCTCATCCATTCTGCCATTTCCAGCTGCCAAACACATGTAACAAGAAGTGTTTGGTCGCTTTTATACCAAATTAAACAAATAAAATTTCTCTTTGCTTTCATTTGAGATGAATCACAGTGGCACTGAAACATTTTCACACCAAAGGACCCGGGAGAAGACACCATTCCTCAGCCTTAAAATGGAAAATTTGATTGCTTGGAATCGGAGGAACCTTGAATATGGTTTATATGACATCTTGCTTGAAATATCTTTTCACATCCAGATAAAAGTTTAATTGAAGGGGTTTGGGGTTGTTAAAATTATGTAATCGGTGTGTAAGTGAAGACGTGCTGTTTAATTTAAGGTTTGTATTTATGTGAGGCAAGGCTGAGGTTTATAGTATGTATAAAAACAAGACTCCTGGGAATCGTGACTGCCCATGTGCATGTGTGTGTTTTCCATCTGTGGGGAGGGTTCAACTATTTCCCCTGACCTTATGAATAGACCTTTTTGCCGTAGGGTGTCTGGGGGCTGTTCGCACCTGCTCCACCCTTGTAGTCATGTTGTCATAGTTAAACTTGTGACTCATTGCTTCTGGGCAAAAGTCTAGTGAGCAATCTTTGTGACGATTTGTATTCAAGAAGCTGTAGCTTTGTTGAAAGTGTCTGACTCTGACTCAAAGGTGTCTAGGGAGTAATGTCGAAATTGGACAACGAGGCATATTTCACAAGCTGGAGTTGCTCTTCCTGCTGAGTGCCTTTTCCTGAACTTTACCCTCCTCCTATTGACCCTCTCGTTGACCCGAGTCCTGCAGAGCTAACCATAATGCGTTCCTGGCGTGAGCACGGAGCCTGATAACCACGTGCTATAAATAAAGCTGTTCACTGGCACCACTAAGACTCAGGGTGGCTACGTTTATCAGCACCACCAGCTCCGCCTCCTGCTCTCTTTTTAGTGCCCAATTAAGCCTACTAGGCAGACCGCAGTTATGTCACTCAATGAGTTCAGCTCTGATAACCACATTGTGTGTGTGTGTGTGTGTGTGTGAACGTGTGCATGTTAGCTGACTGAAACTAATTGGGTCCTTAAAATCCACATGATAATGAAACAAAAAGTGGAAGTGTTTTTGCAGAAGCCCTGGAATAATAACACTCTCTCCTGTCTACTTCCTTTTTCACTTGCTTTTTTCCTCTATAAGTTAAAACTGGGTCAATGTAGTGAAGCTTATCCTTTAGTCCTTCCTTTATTTTCTGCTGTATTCAGGGCCTTCCAACATCCCTGTAATATTCTTGTTCATTTTAATCAACTTTGTCATCGAGTGCTGTGTGCCATACAGTCTGTGGTTTTTTTTTGGTGTTGCTTTTTTTTTTTTGCATTTGGATTAAGTGATTTTTAAAAAAGCCTGACATTTGTTTTGACTTTTGTTTCAAGAACTTTCATACCCTCGCTTGTTTGGGTGAACTGAACCGAATCCAATCCTGCCAGCCAGCCTGCCTTGTCTGTATCCATGTTCATTTTATAGCTACAAGCCTGAACGCGAGCACAGAACGTGAGAAGGAGGAGAGGAGAGCCGCCGCACAGGGGACGGACGAACGGGAATTGATTTACAAGCTGTATGGATGCTTGCGCAATGCCTCGAGGGAACACCTGGGCCTGAGTCGACCTGAAACCGTGGTTTCAACAGAGGTCTCCCTGTCCAGGCACATCTACAGGATCCAGTCTAGCATCCTAGACTTTAAAATGCTGATCTGAGATCTGTGTTTCATGTCATGGAAGAAGTGTAGAGTAGGAAGTGCATTCTGATCAATCCAGAGCCATGCAGTCAGGCTGTTCATAACAGAAGGATGACGCAGGAGCACAAGAGCTGCTGTCATTCCGAGTACATGCCATATCTAGAGCAGATAGACATCACATAACCACATTGTTTATTTTTATTCCTAGGAATTTTAATTATTTACATAATAAACTTCATGCATTGGACTTCACTGGCCTGTGTGAAAGGAATGAGCTGGGATACAGGTGCGTTTCTGCTTTTCTGACCAACTGGATTAAGTTTGTTTCATAAAGAAGACGTCCCTCTGGAAAATGCTTTACACCACCCCATAACTTGGATCAAGAGTGTAAAAATAATTGAAGTGCCATTCTTTGAAATAATAACTTGCAACAGAGCTGCTGTTCAGACGAGTCTCAAAAGCCCGCTCTCTTCCACAAGCAGGTCATAACTGGAAATATTTCCCTTGTTTTTCTAGTGGGCTTGGTTTTGAAAGCAAGATGTAATTCATTTAATTGCAAGTAATTTCAACGCAAATACAGCCGAAGTTTGTGTTCACTAAACACGTTCTCTTCAAGTTAAGCATTGAGGATTTTGAGGTAAACCATTAGCCAAGCACCGCGGCCACATCAGGACGATCCTCGTCCAAGCGACACGTCCGAGGTAGTGGAAGCTCTCGTCATAGCAATAGCTTGATTACGGTGTGTTACGTGACCGTGCTTTGCTTTGACAGATTACAAAATAGGCAGGAGTAGATTATATACTCCAACGTATTTTACATAATACATTATTATTTTGCTTTTGAGAACGACTGATTTATAGGTTGCAAGGTGACTATTTAAATAGCAAGCCACCGTGACTCATGCTGACTTGAATCTCTACCTGCCTCAGACTCAGGAGATTCTCTTTGCTTATATGAACTTCTGTGTATAGATTTTGGACAGGAAATCCATGTAGATTCTTCACCGAATAAAATTCAATGACACCAGAGTTAGAAGTAATTCCAGTGCCATTATTTATTTATTTATTTTGAAGCAGTTTGTAGCGTGATGCACTGCTGTGTATGCTGTGGGGAAAAGCCAGTGGTTGTTCGGCTGTAGCGTCAATCAAACAACCTGATGATGATGATGATGATAATAATATTGTTGATGAAAAATATAGCTTGCTATCAGATGTAATTGCCGACCCGCTTGTACATGACTGTATAAACTTAAATGACTGCAGTTTAGGTTTGTTTCATCCTCTCATCTCAGCAAGTGGTCCAAAAGCTACCAAGGTTCAGGATCTTCTCCAGTATAATTGGGTGTCGGGTAACTGATAACCCAGCCGGCTGTATCGCATCTCTAAATCTCTGAGCAGTGAGATGCACCATTATATTTACACCTTAATAAATTCCAGCTGTAATTCTTCTCCTCAATGTAGTATGTCACAGCGCTATCGGCAAAGTGGACGTTGGTATTTGGGTCATTTTCATGCCTGAAAAAAATAAAATAAAAATCAGACAAGAGTTGGAGTTGTTTTTGCTTCCTATCATGTAAATATTAACTTTCTATTACATGCTTTTTGTTTCTAGCTCAGAGACCTCCCTCGTGTCGTCCTAATGGAAACGACTCCTGTGGTGTTATTCTGAGCTATTTTTAAGCTAACCGCTGCATGATGGAAGTAAAAAAAAACAAAAAAAAACAAAACAAGAGCCGTCAATCGAAAGCAGTGTGCTTGTCCAGCTTAGACAAATTACTGTCTGATTTTTTTTCTGCAGTCAGAAGCCAAGAAGAACTCACAAGACCTTTCAAAGAGCAGTAGGGATTTCTGCAGCAATGTTGCTTTTCGTCTCTCATCTGTGTGTGTTTCCTTTTCTCATGCAGTTGACCGATGGAGGAAAAGCCGCCATGGCGAGGATCAGCGTCGGAGATGTCGTGCTGTCCATCGACGGCATCGCCACAGACACCATGACTCACCTGGAGGCTCAGAACAAGATCAAAGCCTGCACGGGCAACTTGAGCCTCACCCTGCAGAGGTACAGTATACAGAATGTGGAACGGTAGATTTAGAAATATTGGCACCCTTGATAATGAGTTGGGGCATATGGTGGCCTAGTGGTTATGGTGTTGGGCTACCGATCGGAAGGTTGTGAGTTCGATCCCAGGTCCACCAAGCTGCCCCTGAGCAAGGCCCTTAACCCTCAATTGCTCCGCTGCATAAAAATGAGATAATGTAAGTCCCTCTGGATAAGGGCGTCTGCCAAATTATGTAAATGTTTCAAAACAGATCCACACAAAACAAAACGATCAGAAAATCAATAGGAGAAAATATTTTATTTACAGAACTTGTTTAATACTTTTCTTTTCCTCATTACTTTCTACACTTTTTAATTGAAACATTATATGCATCATATTTTCAGTGTGAAGTCAAGTTAATTAACCCCTGAAGAATTTATCACAACCTTTTTTTTTCACCTAATTTAACTCTAGAGTTATCTGAACATCAGTCAGTACATTACTCTTAATGTACTGACTTATGGGCCATAAATTTATAGTTCTGCTCCATTTTTGCTGCATCACCCCAGCCAGAGTCGTACGCCGTGTTTATTTCAGTACTCTCATGTCAGTGAGTGTCAGGAATATTCCCCATAACAAAGATAAGATCTGTAATTGTGGGAATGTGATGGTTGTGCAGCAGGCGGTGGAAAGAGTTGTTTAGTTAACAGAGCGCTCTCTGCCGTGCCTTTCCCTCAGAGGGCCTCTTCTCTGGGCATGCAGGATGTAATGCAATCATGATGTTTGGGTTTGAGCGCTCCTTCTCATTTCAGCTCGCTCTAGTGCTCATCGAATCTGTTTGCTCTGCCGTCTCTGCCACGCTGGAGTTACTGTTAGAATTTCAGTGCTGTGAAAAGTTCTGATATGTTTTCCTATCTGATTTGCACTACATATTATTTGCTCATTAGCAGCAGTGCAGTTCATGAAATCATGCAGGTACAAGTCAAGATCTTCAGTTAAGGCAAAAAAAAATCAAGTATCGTAAAGGGGAAATAAAATAAAATTGTGTTCATGTTTGACTTTGTCTGCGAATCTGCTGCGATTTTTCATGCACTGTAGTCTCTTGAGTTGGAAGGGAAAACAAAAAATATCCAGCAAAGGCAGTTAACACCTTGTTAATGAGAGAGGACAGAAGCTAGAGCTAACATGAAGATTGTGACATGAAGAGATGCTTTTCTGTTCATCGTGGTTGCAAAGAGTAGTTATTTTCTAAATAGGTACTGTACAAAGAAAGGTATAAAAAGAAAATGTAATAAATTAATTGTTTTCTCACGGATCCTTACGTGATATAATGCCCAGTGAAGGAGGCCGTGGTACCAAATCGGTTCTCAAGAACTGAGACAGTTTCACTAGTGTTAGTGTTGGCTGCCATAATTAATGGGATCTGTTTATGGGCAGCAGTGCATTAGAGTAAAAAAAAAGTAAAAGCCTGGCCCTTATTCAGAAGCCAAGTGGGCTCAGAAAAACTCACAGGCTCTCATTCTGGAGTTCTGGGCTTTTGGGAAGGAAATTGAGACAAAGGGGAATGTGGAGCAATAACTCTGGAATGTCTCATTAAAGTTCTTAATGCGTTTTCGTAGCTGTCAAGCATTTGTCAAACGATCTGCGCGAACCATCAATCCTGAGCCGCTATCAACCGAATATCAGTTTGCTCTTCCAACCCATCGCAGGTTTATTATTAAAATAACATTACATTTAGAAGACTGTCGAGTTTGCTCGAAGGTCCCAGAGAGCCATTTGAGCAGTGTTAGTAAAGCATTAGAAATCATCCAGAACACTGCAGCTCAGGGGCCATCCACACGATTATTCATAAGTCCTTAATAAAGCGTCTGACTACTGACTGGATGTCGTGCGCTCGCGTGTATACAGATATACGGCTGCGACGCGGAAAAGCCTTTTTTTTTTTTGTTTGTTTTTTTTATAGCCTGCTCATGGAGCATTTGTGAATTCATAGTGTGAGCTTGTAATGTGCTATAGCATTTGAATAGTATCAAATAAATCATGCTTCTATACTTCGAACATTCAGATCTGCTTTGCATGCATCAGTGCAGCGAAAGGGAAGAGATACAAATCTTTCATCCGGTATAGGGACCTTGTTAATTCAAGTGCTATAAATCTTTATTTATTGGGGTTTTTTAAAAAAAAAAAAAAATCTGGAAGGACTAAAGAGACATTTCATCTAATGGAGTGTAAAACTGCAGCGTTGTACATATGCCGGTAATCTTCAGGATGTAACGTATGCCATAAATTCAGTCACACTGAGGCTTTGCCTTGATACATTTTTGAGGTCTTGGTCATTCAGACAAACAGTTATGTTTTGTTATATTATATTATGTTATGGGATCGAATCCAAATACTGTAAAATTCCCCCGGATTTTTTATTTATTAATTTATTTATTTCCGAGAGCTTAGCACTTAAAATCGTCATGCAGTGTTGAAATAATATTACTGTGTTCTCTTGGACAGTGCAAAATGAGTTAAACAGACTCCCGTCTGTCTCGGCCAGACCCCCTTCTCCCACCTCTGAAACCAAAATTTGTACCTGCTTTTGTCAATTCAGCAATGCCGCATTGATTTCTTCCATTCGTTCAGACCACAAGCGCTTCCCACTGTTTTTTTTTTTCTTTCCTGACTTTCCCAACGTTCCTTGAGGTTTGGTGGTGTTTTGTTAGCCACGAGGGTCTGCTATTTCTTTTGCTCTATTTTTTTATCCGAATATATGGTTGTTCTGTTAGGTTCACGTTAAAATGTTCAGGTGGTAAGATTTCGTTGTACACGGTGCTGATTTTTTTCAGCAAGAAACATCCTGTTGTGTACATGATAGAGAGCAGAGCATGAAGCCCAAAGCTGCTGATCGCAGCTGAAATGCAGGTGAAGGTAAACTTTTAAGGTACATGTGAAATTCTTCTCTTCTATCTCCTGGAGTTTTTTTGGCTGTGAAAGTTAATGTGTAATGTTGTTATTAACATATGAGATTTGTGCCTAGAGATTCCGGTGCTGATTTGGTGGTCAGACATTAAGTAAGCAGTAGTAAGCTGAAGTCTTTAAAGGCTGTACAATTTAAGTAAAATGAGCTGGTGAAAGACCTGGACAGGTTAAAACACTAAAGTGCCGCCGCATCGCCCTTTTATGGTAGACGTTAAGCAAGGATTAACGCTGCCTTTAGTTGAACTGGGAACCTGAACTATGTCATTGTTGACCTTTGTGTGTTTGAGCTATAACCTGGGGGAGAAACATGGACACCTGCGTCTCTGTATGTGTGCTGATCGAGCTAAAGGAAATAACTCTCTCAGGATGTGCTGCTTTGTTTAATTATCGATGCTGTGAGCCGCCATGTCGATTTGAGAGCAGGTAGTCCAGTGGCATTGTGTGTGAAGTAGTGAGAGTTAAAAGATCTTTAACCTAAAAAAAAAGGAAACTTAAGTCTTTTGCAGATATTGATGATAAAATTTGTTATTTAAGTCATACGGAATAGATTTTTCCTTTAAAGTACAGCTCCATATACTTGCTGCATCTAAAGAGCACAAAGCCTGGCATGTGTGGGTGAACAAAGCAGTTCAAAGTGAGCATTTTGGGCCATTTTACGATGTGGAGGAAAACCAGCGTGACCACATCGCTCTGGAGCCGGAGTTTGTCTCTGTACATGAACTCGCTCCCTCCTCTGGCCTCGATCTGCACTCCTGCTGTCCGGCTCTGCTCTTCTTTGTTTGGCTGGATTATCCTCACTGTGTGCATCTATTAAATGAGCTAGAAGACCTGTTATTCTTTCTGGGATGGATGTTCATGCTCTGCTCTGGGAGTCACTGGAAGTTCAGCGCGGCTAACTCGGGCTCGACGAGCCTTTTTTGTCAGGTCATGCCTGTCTATTTAGTATTTTTACTTCGAACATAAGCAGGAGCATTTTCAGTTTTTCACTCTTTTTATAAATTGCTGTTTAAACCCAACAACCGCTAACGAGCCCTCTCACGCTCCAGTGCCTTCGGCGTTTAAATGTGGGTAAAACCGTTCCATGAGGCCACCAAGACGTGTAACCAAGGAGGCTAAAGTCTTGTATTAATAAGCAACGTTTATGAGGTGATAGTGGTTTGGTATCCAAGAAACCTTCCTCATTTGGCAGGCTGTTGTGTTTCCAACTGAAGGCTTAAAAATGCCCCCCCTTTCCTTGTCGACATGATGAAGTAAATCATCCATTAGTCTGTTTAGCAACTCAAACTTCAAATATGTACCTCGAGCCAGAAGTAAAAATCATTAACATGGTAGTTTACAGAGTAGAGCTTTGTGGAAAAGAAAAAAAAGAAACTGTTAGCACGTTGCCTGCTAACTGCTGCTTTGTACACATTTGTTACGAGTGAATAATAGTACAGTATCTGTCGTTTTTCTAAGAGCCAGACAGAGTGCTGCCAGCACAGCTGGGTAAAGCCAGGTACCTTCTTTCTCAGTAGAGAAAATGGGACTTTTGCTTTCGGGATCAACAAATACACTATTATGTGTCAAAAGGAGTTGGAAACTTGGAGACATGTCTACAAAGCGAATGTAGCAAAGGCTTTTTTTTTTTTTTTTTTTTAAATACATCCCTTGTCTCACTAAATCATCATTTCAAGCCATTAAAAATTCCTCCAACTCTAAATTTCTTTTCACGAATTGCTTCTGGAGAGAAAATTGTAAGCGACGTCCATCAAAAGTGGTTAAAAGTGAAATGTTCGGATATCAGATTCAATTTCCTCACAGAATTTTATTTCAACAGGCAGCTTTCATTATCGATTTATTCCTTGATCTTGTATTTTCTCTAAACAAAAAACAAAACGTGAAAACAAAGCCTCGAAAGCTATAATAATTAACGTCCCGTTCATACTTTGTGTATTATCTCTTTACGGGTCAAAACTGATTGTGTGCATTGCACGTTTCTCTTTGGTTTAAACAGGTTTAAAAGCAATATCATTCAAAGGAAGGACTGTGTTTGGATTGTTGTTGAATGGAACAGTAAAGCCCTGGCCTTCAACTAGCTTTTGTATCCAAATATACCTGCAGTCAGGTAACATTAGCTCTTCTGTACTCTCTGCTTAGTTTTGTTTGACTTGGGGTGCATCCAGAATCTCCTTGTGCTCTATTTTACTTGACCGAAACTTGAAAACTCATTTGGATACAAGTTGTCCAACCGAATGACTGGAACTTAAAACTGGATCATCGCTTTTTATACATCAGGTCCATGCAGAACAAAACACCGACACGTCAACTTTCCTGGATGATGTCTGTAGGATGCATCTGGCCACATCTCTGTGTGACTTGTTCACTAACCATTGAAATAGAAATCACTTTAAACACTTAATGTTTTGTAAATCAACCTGTGGAGCCAGTGACCAGACATTACCCAGCCTGGGACACACTTTCCTGTTACTTAGAAAGGGTGATGATGATAAATATCCATTCATTTTCAAGTTATTGATCGAACTCGACTACCAGCCCACATTCAGGGTATAGTCTGTAGGGGGAGAAAAAATTTATACGCTTGCAAAATTGATCCAGCATGCCTGAAATACTCAGGAAGCAGAAAAAATAAAAAAGATTGAGTCTGTGCCCTTGGCACACTTTTCAATTTTCTGTTCCAACATTTGACTGCCCCAAGATTCTGCAGACTAAAGCTGGATAAAATTTAAAATGTGGTCTTAATGCTTTCTTCGAGTGTGGAGCGATCACTGGCGTCCTGCTGGTCATGCTTTATGGTATTAAGGGTCTCCAGAGGTGAGCGTGGAGGAATCTATACCAGTGATGACACAAATTTTCACTCATTCAACCACTTCCTTATTTATGTCAGGGCATGAATGATCTCAGTTCTGCGTGTACACATGGTGATATCTCTAGTGTAAAATAACACAAACCACATGGCCGATAAAGTCTGTTTGAGATCAGGATAAGCGAGATCCTGTCACTAAATTTCAACCTGTTAGCCTGCAACAAGGGTAACTTTGGGAGGCGCTTGAGAGATCAGAAAGGACATCCCTGAGGAAGTCGGGGCGTTCCACAATGCTGGGCTTCTTGAAAGAGTGATGAATTTGGAGTTTGCCAAAAGTCTTTTTGAAGGTTTAGCAAAAAAAATCAAGAATGGTCTGGTCTGATGAGATTTAAATTTCCACTTACGTTTGGTAGAAACTCAGCACTACATCATCGTTCTGAGAACACCATCCCCCCAGTGAAGCATGGTGGTGGTACAGTAGCATCGTACTGAGAGATACTCCTGGCTGCTTGGTTGCTTCTCTGACTTGTGCCTCCTTTACCTGGTCACTGACTTATGGTTGATGGCCTCCTCTGATTAAGGCCATGTTTTTTCTATTTTGTAATATTGGTGCCACACTGGATGTTAAAAGTTTGCATTATGAAACAAAACCTGGGGTCTATCAACCGAAGGTCAGTAGAGATTTTGTAGAGAACTTGTGAAGATTTTTTTTTTTCCACCAGTACTATTATTGCATATTTTCTGTCTATTTAGCAATTAAAACCCAAATTAATTCCGTTTCACTTTAAAGATCAGGCACATTCTGAAATATGGAAAAGTTCAGCAGGGACGAAAACTTATGCAAGCGGCTCTAATTTATCTTTTGATGCAAGCTGCTATTGTCTTGCGAATTTGATTAGGAAGATTCGGTCCTTGTGCACAGATTTTTCCACTTCAAGCTGTGATCTCTCCAGATATTTTAGCGGCTGGAAATATATGTAATTTACAGTAGATCTGGAACTTAAAAAACTTCTTTATAGGCTACATAAAAGGTAACAGTTCCAAGCTGTTGCACGATGTCTCCGAATATCTTCTCCAGCTTTACTGCTCCTCAGCCTAACGTTTATAGAGGCGAGCTCGTGAGATCTGGGAGAGCCATTATGAAACATCTGTTAGTCTGTGGTTGTGAGTGTGTGAGAGAGATGTGGGGGTGTGTGGAAGGAAACAAGCTGACTGAAATCACCGGCAGTGTGTTTATCTAATTTCTGCAGCTCTGAACTGATAACCTTGGCTTGTGATTTCAACATCAAAGATGGTGGAAGCTACGTAAACATTATGCAAGGGTATGCCAGTAGGAGCAGACAGCCCAGAACGCAAACATTACTGCGCTGCTCTGAGTCTGAATTGTAGTCCGTAGCTGTTTTTGAGGCAACAAAAAAACACTGCACAATATACTGTATGTATAAAATGTTTAAAGCCATTCTAGATTATAAACGTTATAGACTTTGTGCTTTGTGAGTTGTTATGATGTGCTGCACTACTGAGTAATTCATGTGATCCAGTATTATGAAAGATTTGTGTAGTTGTGCAATCTCTGGTGCTGACAGGCACAAAGAGGATTCAGAGCTCTTTTAAGAGTTATTGAGCTGATATTTGAAAAGGTTATTTAATAGTAAGTTGTCACTATCTGCTACTGCTCATTTTAGGCAAGCGTTAAATAATTATAAGACATGTTAAACACATGGAAAGCCTCACTGAAAGTCAGCTCAGTATTTCAGCTGGTAGTCCTGGCATTTGGTACAGTACAGTATGATGGTTAACAGTAGCCGTTCTTCTGTCAAAGACCTAAGTTATAACAAGCACAGAGATCACACCTTATCCACTTGTATTGACCGGCCCAGCCATGCCTCCCTTAATGAGCCTGGCAACCACACGGGCCACACCTCTTTAACTGACAGGCACCCCTACAGTTCACATGCACAGACAGGCACAGAGGTCGTCTTCATTGGTAAAAACAAGCCAAGCCACCTAAAGTTAACTAAACTGACAGGCTCAGGCTATTCCTCCATTACTCATACTGGCAGGCACTGTGGATATACTGATATTTACTCTGACTAGCAGGCACAGAGACTGCACCTCGTTTACTCTGACTAGCAGGCACAGAGACTGCACCTCGTTTACTCTGACTAGCAGGCACAGAGACTGCACCTCGTTTACTCTGACTAGCAGGCACAGAGACTGCACCTCCTTTACTCTGACTAGCAGGCACAGAGACTGCACCTCCTTTACTCTGACTAGCAGGCACAGAGACTGCACCTCCTTTACTCTGACTAGCAGGCACAGAGACTGCACCTCCTTTACTCTGACTAGCAGGCACAGAGACTACACCTCCTTTACTCTGACTAGCAGGCACAGAGACTACACCTCCTTTACTCTGACTAGCAGGCACAGAGACTACACCTCCTTTACTCTGACTAGCAGGCACAGAGACTGCACCTCGTTTACTCTGACTAGCAGGCACAGAGACTGCACCTCCTTTACTCTGACTAGCAGGCACAGAGACTGCACCTCCTTTACTCTGACTAGCAGGCACAGAGACTACACCTCCTTTACTCTGACTAGCAGGCACAGAGACTGCACCTTGTTTACTCTGACTAGCAGGCACAGAGACTGCACCTCCTTTACTCTGACTAGCGGGCACAGAGACTACACCTCCTTTACTCTGACTAGCAGCTACAGAGACTACACCTCCTTTACTCTGACTAGCAGCTACAGAGACTACACCTCCTTTACTCTGACTAGCAGCTACAGAGACTACACCTCCTTTACTCTGACTAGCAGCTACAGAGGCCATGCATTCTTTACCTATTCTTCAGCTACAGAGGCCTCGAAACTGTCACTTAAACTACTTAAACTGATGTGCAAAGAAACCTTCTTTGCTCTTACTTACTGAGAGGCAAAGAGGCCACACCTTGTTTATACAGACTAACAGGTACAGAGCATGTGCTTCTTTTATCTTCCATGCAACTGAATCATAAAGTTTGAGAACATAGTATGGGTCTACTTGCATTAGTGACTTTTGTGATCACTGCAGTCATGTGTCGGTGCTGGCCTTCTAGTAGCCCGTCTTTGGCTCATCATGCTGAGAGAGAGAGTGGGGACAGAGCCGGAAAGACTGAGCAAGAGCGTGTGTGAGAGTGTATACAGTCTGACCGCACTCTGAGCTACTGTGGCAGTGCTGTGATTTTGACCAGAGGCCTGGCTTCATATCTGTTACCAGAGAAACCAGAACCTCATCCCATCAATCTCCCTCTGGTTTGTATTACAGTACATTCGTCTGCTTTTTTCTATAAACACTGTGTAAAGTGACTCATGTCTTCAATATACAAAGCTTTCTGAGCTTGTTTGGCCAACTTGAGCTTAGCTGCTACCCTAAACTTTGATGGTAGAAGCCAGTAGGTCCCTCCTGAGATTATGTGCCTGTTTGTGGATGTATACAGTGAGGGAATGTTGAACCTTGTAGATTATTAGTACAGTGGCTCAGCCAAAACACAGAATATTGTCTGGCTTAAAACATCATTTTTTTGAATGCAAGTTCATAAAAAAAATAAAAAGTTAAGACGTCGTAACCCTGTAAGCAAAAGAAAACAAATATGAAAAACAGAACTTATTAGTTGCTCTTTAATATGTTGCAGCAGAAAAGCATTTACCCTGATGTCAGGAAAGTGTGTGCGCATGTGAAAGAGAGAGGGTACGACTGGGCGCTCTTCTGAGCGACAGCAGATTGGGATGCTGCTGCCCCACCGGGCTAATGCCATGTTGCTTTTGGCTCTGGCTGTGTGGAAATGTCGGTGCCCCTCCTACATTCCAGTAAGCCCTCTCTCAGTTTCTCACACCCGCAGGCACATGGGACGACCCGTAGTGTGCGTCTGTCTGGGAAAAGCAAAATCCTGCTGGAAAAGTCTATGCACTTGCCACTCTGTTGATTTATATTGTGCTGATTTTTCTCTTTACCGAACATGTTCACAGCGCTGAGGATCCAGATCGGTCATATTTTACAGCATTGCTTTGGCACTTTCAGTACCTCACTGAAACAGATCTCACGTGAGTCTGCGTAGCGTAAAGGGACGTTAAAAAACTCTTACCCTGCTAATTATTTAGGATTAAAGCTAGATTTGTGTCCATCACTACGTGTAAATTGGCTGTTCCTGTGAACATGCAAGGTTGACGTTCATTAACAAGCCTGCTGTATGTGTTGCCGTCACTTATAAATCTGGCAGGAATGTTTCGTTTGCGTCGGCCTCCTGAACATTTCCACACCAATTTACTAAATGTGTGATAAATGAGGACCAGGATTTTTTTTTCAAATCAGCAGTCCAGGTTTTATATATGGCTGTTGATGGAGGTACATAAATAATTTGTGTGCTCAATCAACTGTTATGAAAAACAATACACACATCCTTCATTTTTCCTTTATGAAATAAAATACAGGAGAAAATATTGGATGTTTCCCTCAGATCATTCCAGGTCTAAGGTTGTCATCAAGTGGCTGCTTTGATGTTGGGGTTGATTGGAGATGCATAGCGTGTGAGATTGCAGTTGGACAGGCTGTGGTCAGCAAACAGCTGTCTGTTATGCTAACACACACACACACACACACACACACACACACACACACACACACACACACACACACAGAGCCTTCTCATTTGTGAGCTCTCTGTCAAAACAGGCTGTCCCACTGTTCGGAAAACAGCAGAACCCATACCCGAGCAGATGTTCTCAGGACCTGTGTCAGATGTTCTGAGTGTGAAAGGGTGCTCACCTGAGATCCGGGCCCATTTGTTACACGTCTTCCGTTTGTTTAGGCTGGGCCTCGTTAAACGCAGCCGTATGGCTCTATTTGCTTGCCGCTTGGCTGACTTCCTTTTCCCAACAGACTGCTTCAGAGTTTTCATTGTGGCTTTTTCCTCTTGTCCTTATAATGGGGTGAACTTCGTCTAACAAAGCGGGGCTGTTTAGTGACCTAGCACCAGCTTTGTAAAAACTCCTCTTGTCTTCCTTTCCTAATATGGAAGAGTCTGTGCAGGAACATACCCCGCATTTCCGACCAAAACTTTTTGCTGAGTGGTGTGAGGGGGGGAAAAGAGAGCGCTGTCGTTTCCAGGGACAAAGTTAAAGGATTAGCGTGGGATTCAATTGTATATTATTTGCACAGTGCTTTAAAAAAAAAAAAAAAGCCATCGTCACAAAGCGGCTTTACAGAAATCTAATTTACAGATTTATATTTATATCCTTAATGAGCAAGCCAGAGGTGTCGGTGGTAACGGGAAAAACTAGAAAATTGAGAAAGTTTTAAAAATGATTATTGTAAAAGGAAGAGAGAAAACTTTACTCTTTAATATTAATTTAATATTCTTTATATTTATATATATATAATGGTAATTGAGGCAGCACACAGATGAGTGCATACTAGGAAAGGGTTAAATTATTAAAAACAGAAAGAAATGTCTGCGGGCATCTAAAAAAAAAAACCCCATTTATTATGGTTTGTTGTGAGAAGAATGCATTTTCACAAAAGCTTGTTTATTCAGCTCTCTTTACAGCTGTGGCGCTGTTTAATAGCAAGAAATCCTGCTGTTCGGTGCACGGCTAGGAAAAAAAGATTAAAGCCCCAAACGCACGTTACATGACAGCAGTGTTTCTCATAAGCCGAGCTTAAATCAAAGAGATCCTTATTCTGACCCGGTGGAGGTCTGTAGGTAAACTGCAGAAGTCTGTTTCACTCATCTGACGTGGTCCTGGTCTGTCTCATATCGCAGAGTATTTTGTCTCAACACTTAGGAAATGGCAGATCTCTCCAGTTACTCAACTTTAATCACGGAGATCACTCATCGTTCGTAAGATATCTAATATCCAACGCTCCCGCTGTGGCGTACTGGATGCCAGTAGCGATGCAGTTTGTGTTTAAGCCAGTTTGTAACGTTATTCCAAAGTCTGCTCCTGGCACTCCGTGTCTACGCTGGCATATCCCAGGTCCGCTCCAAAAATCCTCAGCTGTTGTCAGTAGAGAATGAGAAATGCTTGAACTCGGATGCCTCTATTTGCTGTGCTTTTATTTATGGACTGTGTAATGTGCCATGCAAAAAGGATAGAGCGGGTTCAAGCTGCACTGGATATTTTTCAAATCCAGGCAGAATGGAGCGATTACTTAACACACAAACATCGTGGCGTTTTATATGCAGCGCATTAAAATGTTTGCCATTAAATAAGCAGGTGTGTGGATCAATGTCTGTCACATTCAGCTTTGTATTGTAGTGTTTTCCTGGTAACTTAACTTCTGTTGTCTTTGTGTTTTACAGAGCATCCAGTGTTCCCAAAGGCAAAGTTCTCAAGGTAAGGGAAAAAAATGCTGCTTAAAACATGTTAAGTCTGAAACATGTGACTAAGCGTGAACACTGTTAAAAGTCGCCAAGAGTCAGATCCGAAGGTCTGAATTCACAACCGGATCAAATTGATCAGATATCAACAGCAGTGTTTATACTTCACTAATAAATTACAAATGCTTATTTAGCAGATTATTACTGTATAAAAGCTCGGGTAACACTCATTGGCTAGTTTATCCAGACATCAGATTGTTTTGCACTGGTTAATTCGTTGTTGTTTTTTTAATGCATCCTTTTAGTATTTATATTTAAGGCACTTGAAAGTCCAGAGCAACTTCCATTTGATCTCATTTTTATACACTTGAGCAATTGAGGATTAATGGCCTTGCTTTGGGTCCCAGCATTGGCTGCTTGGTGGACCTGGGATCTGAACTCACAACCTTCCGTGTGGTAGTCCAACACTTTAACCACTAGGTTACCACGTCTCCTGATAGATATTCGAGATATTTATCATTTACACCACTATTTATTGTTGTCATATAAGAACACTGCCAGTGTTTCAGGCTCCTTTCATCGGAACAGAGAACTGAGACAATTAAAAGACGACAGACTTTGCACGGGATTTCTGTAGGCTCCTGTGATAGATTGTAGATTTAGTCACAGATTTAGTGGGACTGCATAGAAATAAAACAACAATCACATGAAACATAAAAGCATTTAGAATCCTCAGATGTTTACACCATTGATTATACAAAGCTGCGATTGCATAAGATGCTATAAAGGTTAATATAATACTAGGACACTGGCATGGGCTACTGTAGTCTCCTTTGTACAGTAGGTCAAACAGCCTTTTCCATGCTAAGGGTTTTAATTGCCCTCTAGCTTTAAGCAGTGTCAGTTTCTGACCACACTTCTGCATCAGTCAGCCCAACAGTGATGAAAAGGATTTTCAGAAGTCTAGCACTAAACGTTACCATGACAGAGAACAGTCCTACTTAAGTGCCCCGAGTTTATCTAACACACTACCATGTGAGGGAACGGTCCACTACTCAAGCAGAAACCGGTAGATCAACTTGATAAAGTGGCCAATGAGCACAAGAGGAAAGGTTGTTGTACCAAATGGCCAAAAAGAACCAACTGAATTTTATTCTCTGAATATGAATAGCTGTATATACTAAAATTTAGATCCCCCTGTAGATGCAGCATGCATTTCTCAGTTGCGTATTTCTATAGAGCTGTGATGCACGTGGCTCCTTTCAGGTCTGGTATACAGCACCGATTATTTTAATGTTTCGAAATGGCTTTATGTTCAGTAAATAAATAATATTGTGCATGAGTTTGCAGTGGTGTGTGAGTGTTTTGCATGTGTGTGTCTCCCACCTCCTACAGGAAGAATCACCAGAGATAATTAAACCTGTGCCCATCAGCCACCCACCAGCTCCTGCCACTACTGCCATCCCCGACAAACCTCCCCCAAGTAGTGCCTACAACAAGACGGCCCGTCCATTTGGATCGTCCACCAATTTTAGAACAGTCAGCCCATCCTCCACTCCTGCTGCACCCAAAGCCTCCATCCCTTCTGCCTCCTCAGCTTTTACCCCTGCTGCTCCTTCCCAACAACCTCCACCACAACCCACACAAGGCCCACAACCTCCCTTCCCACTGGCGAGCAGCTCCACCTCTCGCACAGTCTCCTCACTTAACCCTGCCAACAAACCTGGCTCTGCTTATTCCCCCTTCTCTCACTCATCCTCCTCTTCCTCGTCCTCTGGCTCATCTTCACCAGCCAGAGTGACGGCCCCAGCTCCCTCATCTGCTCCTGTTGTCCCACCGTCTTCAGTCTATAACACGCCAATCAACCTGTACTCCAATGACAACGCATGTGAGGTGGCTATGGGTCAAAGGCGTGGCCTACTGCAGCAACAGGGTGGAGTGGAGCATCAGAATGGGTAGGTGGAGGCCGTCGCATGAGTCCTGAATCATCTCCACACTCTTCCTTTCCTTAACCCTGCCTCCATCCTGTCCTGCTTCTCATCAGACATCCTGTCTGTTCTCTTTAGTATAGCGGTCTGTCAAGTACACAATGCATTATCTGTTAATAATCTGACATTAAATTAAATTAAATGAAATAAACAATGAACTCGTCATGTGAGGGAGCAAAGTTTTTAAAGGGTTTGGAATGTGGGTGGTCCTGGCATCCAAGGAATACTTTACAGAATAACGTGGGATGCAAATTCTTATATTGGAGGTTTTTTTTTCTGAAGACTGACCTCATTTAAGCTTGAAACTGCACGCTGCCTTAAATGGACTGGACATGCTAGTGCAAGGCCCTTAACCATCGACTGCTTAGATATAGTCTACAGTGCAGGTTCCTTTGGATGGTAGTGTCATCTAACCCAAAAATGATCTTAGTTCTAAACTTTTGAGGATGTTTGGAATTGGTAATGTCTTTTCCAAAACCCAGGAAATGCCTGGATGGCAGTGAACAAGTCTGAATTTGCATTCAGTTAAGTTTAAGCATTTTTGGAAAAAAATAAAAATAAAAAATGCGTGCAAGCTCCCACAAGTCATTTTACTGACTTAAGAAAACATTTGCACTTGCTTAAAGCTATGTGTTGAAATAATTGAAGTTGAAAAGCTAATCCTTTTTGGTTAGACATGCGGGGCAGGTTTGAAATAAATGAAAAAATTCTGGTTGGAAAATATTTAGAGAAATTTTTACAATTTGCAGTCAGAAATGTTGTGTATTAGAGGGATATTTATTTATTTATTTATTTATTTATTTATTTATTTATTTATTTATTTTAAATAAGGTCACTGTATGGAAAAAAACACCCTCGTTCCAGCACGTTTGGGATTCGAAGTCAACAGGAAAAAGGAAACAGGTTGACATGCCCTTTATGACTTTAGACACGAGAGGCTACGCTCTCTGATCGATTATCCGGAGCTAGCGGCACGATAGCGGCTCCACGTTCGTTTGTCTGTCTGTCTCTTTTTGTTTGTCTGTAGCCAGGCTGTACATCTTGTCTTAATCTGCAGGAGTGTAGGAGAAACCCAGTGAGGCGCTCGGGGCTCACTAATGCTTGCCTTTGTCTAATTGAAGGTCTGCTTAACATCTTCTGTGCCCTGTTTTTTCTGAGTGCATACACTTGGCCTTAATTAGTCAAGAACCACGACCAGGATTGGAATTTGTCTGATCTTTTGCACCAAATCATTAGGTTTGAATCATACGAAGATGGGGAATGAACAGCGATGCCATTAGTGATAACGTGTCTAACTGGGGAGAAGCAGCAGCAGACTCACTTAGGACATGCAAACACGTATGACGCACTGTCAGTGTGTTTACAGGAAACAAACGCTAATGTGTGTTTTAGTAATGGCCCAGTGCCGGGTGGACGAGGTGTGGTGGTGCCACACCTGTACGTTTTGTTCCTGCAGTAACTCAGGGGACCTCGATTTGTCCCGTCTCCCATTACCGTGAGCCGTGTGAAAGTGGCTGGGAAACATGTTCATGTTTTTGCAGTGTTTGCTTTATAACGCCTGTGAATTTTCTCTCCACTCAGCACATTGTATAATGTCGGTATAGTAACGGCACTGGAGGAGGCACAGAGGTGCCCGACATCTGTAGATCTAACCGTGTAGATGCCTGGGAAATGTGTGTTTTGTCATGCCCTCTTTATAACCCCTGTGACTCCTTTTCTCTCGGGTTTTATCAGTGGCACTACAGGGACATGGCTATTTGTTTGACTATTTACGACCGGGCCTGCGTCTCCTCATCTCCTTATTGGAGCGCTTTTCAGGAACGCCTGTAACTTCTCCTTCCGAAAGCTTCCAGCTGCGTTTACTAAGTCAGCCAATTAGTGTCTAGGGAGGAGCCACGGTGGTGATGTTTGACTCGTGCAGCCTCTCACATTAAAGTAATTTGTCTCAGATGTTCCAGGAGGTGCTTTGTAGTGAGTGTGCAGTGCTTCACAAGGCTTTGTTGCTGTTTTGCTTCCTTGTTGTCGTTGGCAGTTTAAGTTTCGAACAATGCGCTTTTTAAGGGCTCACACAAAACCGCACATGAAAACAGATTCAAGTTAAAGGATTAATAGGACATCTTTCTGTTCCCTTTGTGTGTTCTGGGAACATCCTGTTTGCTTGGTTAAGTGAAGTAGAAGCATGTGTGTGTGTGTTTTTGTGTGTGAGAGTGTGTGTACAAACTCGATCTTCCTGCAATGTCATATGACTTGTTCACACATCTGTATCCCTCTGTTTCTCTTTCTTTCTTTCTTTCTTTCTTTCTTTCTTTCTTTCTTTCTTTCTTTCTCTTTTTTCCCTTACAGGAGGAGCCAGTAACAAAGTCAGTGTTATGGCTATACTGGTATCTGTTTGTGCCTGTGTGTGGTGTGTGATGTCATCAAGCCTTTCACCCCAGTTAACCCTCGAAGCATGATTGTACTTGCCTTCAGCACAGTGCAGTTCCCAACTGGCATTATTTCTTCTTCCCATTCCTTCCATTATCTCATTCGGTTCTTGTGTGGTCATAGCTTATAGCTTGCATGTCTGCTTCCCTGCGCAACATGTGCTCATGTCAATCCTTCTTCGTCCCGTGTGTTTTTTCAAGGCTTGCTATTAATTATAGCACACAATGTGTGTTCGCACGGGTATAAATAGTGTAGCTGTTGAGCACTTTGACATTTTGCACTGCACGTGTATGTGTGTGTGAAAGAGAGATGGAGAGAAAGAGGGAGAGAAAAGATATAGGGAGAAGAACCCTAGACAAGGGTTTGTCAAAGACAATAGTGAAATCTGCATGAGGTGCTGCCCTCTTGTGGTTTCTTGTGCAATTCTCTTTTCATCCGTTAGAAGGCAAAGATTAGGGCAGGGTTTATTTCTTAAAGTGGGGGTGTGTTCTATAAATAAATAAACAAATAAATGAATATAGCTAAGGGGTGCTCAATTTATTTTTAATTAGCAATGTTATATTTGTTATAAACGTCATTGTTATATATTTCTTTATAAACTTTATAGTTATTAGACTGATCGACTGCTCGCTTGAGTTATTTTAAACCTCAGTAGCTCAAAAACAAGTGGTCTGTAATTATTATGAAATTAATTCTATTGGTTTATGTTAGTCAAAAGCTCAGGCAATAAAAAAATAACACTAACACTTTATAACACTAATAAATAGACTGGGTGTTAGTGCACACATCTATATAATGTTCTTGAAATATATCTGTCCTGAGGAGGCCTGGGGAATTTATTTATCAGTTAAAAGCCTCCCTGGTTAAAATAATTTGAGAACCTTTGGCCTAGATGGTGCAGAACTACCTGAAAGTTTCTATGTGTCGGAGATAACGTGTCGGCGTTCAGGTACACAGCAAAGTGCGTAGACGATAAGTCACGCCGTGTCTGTAATCGCACGTACGTCATCCGTAGTGACTAAAGAGAGTCTATAGATGTTAGACTTCAGCACAAAATGAATGAAAGAACGAAGCATCCAGCACCAGATGTGTTGACTGATCAAATCCATCTCAGCTTCACCAAACTGCACCTTTTATGTTTGCTGTGAACTCTAAACATAAATATCTGCTTCTGGCATGTCGATTAACTGACCGTTATCATGTTGGTCTTTTACTTCCATAGTGGACCTCACAGTATTCTTAAGTAAGTGGTTGCAGTTTGTTACTTGAAATAAAACCAACGCTTGTTTATAGACGCTCCGATATCTGACTTTTCTCTTCTTCTCCTTTTCTGCCTTCTTAAACGTCGTCCCACAGAAAGACTCCACCCAGGTAACAGGAACAGCATGTGCTGACGTAGTGTCAGCCTGTGTGTGTTTTTTATATAGAAGGAATAAAACAAGATGCTGCTAGAAGACTTTTTTTTTCTGTTTCTTGAATACCAAAACAGTTTGTTATATATTACTATTAACTTATTACTTATTTATTTTAGATGTATGACATGCTTGGGTTGTTTTTTCAGAGTTCCCCGGAAGCCCATCACAGAAACAGAGCTGGTGGTGAATCACATCCCTCACCTGAGCGACGCCAGTAAGAAGCGTCTGATCGAGGACACCGAGGACTGGCGCCCACGCACCGGAACCTCTCAGTCCCGCTCCTTCCGCATCCTAGCACAGATGACTGGCACAGAGAACGGTCAGTGCCAGTTTCTGCTCATAACCCGCTGTAGGAGCTGTAAAGCTTTCTCCTGCCGAGACTTTTCACATGCTCAAGCAATTACATCATTTCCTGTGATGATTTGTGTCTGGTACCAAGTAAAATAAACAAGCAAAAGCATTTTTAATGGTCTTTCCACTCCAAATGCTCAGATTTCTATATTTGATCCTTTCTATTCTCTTCAGTGTTGTTCATTTTATATTTTTCTTCCATATTCTTTCTGTCTTTCTTGCAGAACAAGCCCAGGAGAACAATCCCGGAAAGAAGTAAGCAAAGATATTGTGATTTGATGGATCTGGTGCTGTTTTGTGCTGCATGAGCATGTTGTTTTCCCTTAAGTGTGGCTATTTACTGTGTAGAGTCCAGGCCTCACCCTGTGTTCACACGGCAAACAGCAAATTGCTCATGACTCTTGTGGTTTGTTGCTTATGGGTGTGCGCTACCATGATGCACAGTAAGAGTCCAAATAAACAGCTCCCTGTATGATTTTTATACCACCATATTGTTTAAAAAAAACGATCTAAGTTAAGTTTCCCCCAATTTTTTTTCGTCAAACAGGAATTCAATGTATGTAGGAACTAAAGTTTTGAGGGGGAAAGTGAAGAAATGTCCGAACACACACACCCACACACCCACACCCACACACCCACACTCTCTCACACACACACACACACACACACACGCACACACACACGCACACACTCACACACACACAAAAGCACACACTCACACACACACACACACACACACACACAAGCACACACTCACACACAAGCTCACACACACACACACACACACACACACACACACACACACACACACACACACACACACACACACACACACTCACTCACATACTCACACACACACACAACATCGTATTAGACTCAGGAATCATTCAAGCCAGATTGAATTGGTGTCCTATCTGATTCATGTAGAAATGGTGCCTGTTAGTGTGAATAGAGAGTCGTCATGTCAGCCAAGATGAGCCAGTCCACTGTTGACAGGCCTGGAATCTTCACTCATCAACTCAAGTTTCTCTGCTGCCAGAGTGGAACGCAAACCACCCTGGAATGCAGTCCCCTGAGAAGCATCGTGGGTAAATAATTGGGATTATGGGTAATCAGGAAACGGTGCAAAATATGCATGGAAATGGAAACCATCATGAGTCAGTGTGTCTGAAGGCCAGACTCTTGTAAACAACACTGGCTAGTGTCTTGGCTGCTCGTTCTGACTTTAATTGCTATTCTGAAGCATTAATGGTACACAGAAGGCATGAATAAGCGAGACATTCCATATATAGGAACGTGCTGCATTTTACAAAAGCTTGCCCTGTGTTGTCGCATGCTAAAAACGATGTGCTTTTCTTTTACAGCATTGCCAAAGCTTTAACACTTCTTTTCCTGTTCTTTATTTCCTCTGCGGTCGTCCTTTATTTCTTGCCGTCCGGGACACCAGGGTGAATAAAGTAGACCCCGAGGTCGTACGACCCATGTACAACAAGCTTCGGGACTGGCATCACGACGTCTCGGCTCGGGTGCTGAATGTCCAGTAGTCACGTGACGCTTCGACCTTGTTCCCTCTACTGTATTACACACTCACTCCACACTGGCTTTCAGATGTAGACACACGATCGTTAAAAAGGCAGATGATTTGCTGACTTTTTCCCCCCTTTAATTTATGTGTGAATGTGAGTCAGGTTGAAGAATGTGTTCTGAATAAGGGATGCAGTACGTCATGTTCTTTAGAGAAAGAAACAGAAAAGAAGGAGATTCGCAGATTACGGTCAGGACGACACATTTCTTGCATGATTTACATTTTAAGCTGCTGCTTCTTTAGGGGTTTGTGTTTCTTCCGTTTCCTAAACCTTCTGTTTTTCTTCAGATTTTCACTCTATTAAAAAAAAAAATCTGCTCTCCTTTTACTGATTTCTGTATCTGATTTAAATTAGTGTCACTGTCTGTAAAATAAACATCTCAAACTTTCTCCTTTTGTCTCTCTTCCTGAGTCCTGTCCTCTTTTACGGTTTCTGTCCTGCTCTCTCTGTCCGTCGGTCTGTCTTTCTGCTTGCAGCACTTTTTAAATCTCTGATGAAATGTTACATCATTAAACTCAAAGTGCTTAGCAAAAGGTCTCGGAGTTTGTCTACCATTACAGTGATGGACATGACATTAAAGCGTAAACAGTTCTGCACAGATTCGTCCTTTGGTTGTTCAGAAACCTCATTTATCATTTCATACTAACACTATATACCACAATAGAGTTATAACTGTTATAGAGTCTTTTCTGCTTATCTATGAAATCATCTCACATGCTGAGGGGTTTTTTTTCTCTCTCTCCTTCTCTCTCTCTCTCTCTCTCTCTCTCTCTCTCACACACACATGCACACACAAACCTCTCATCATATGAAGAACTGCCAGCTCCTGTCTCCTCTCTGATGGAAAATGTCCAATATTTATTTATTGTCCTGGATAAATAATAGATGAGCTTTCTCCTTTGGGCTGAACAGCTCCTAGCCCTGCCTCTTTATGCCTGTCTCTCCTGCCTTTATTCTCTCCTTGTTTTGTCCTCTAGGCGATAAGGAACATAAAGAACAAAATGGAACATGCAGTGCAGGAGTAAAAAAAAAAAATTAGACACACAAAGCAATACATAACGTATTGGTTTGGTCAGAGGTGGAACAGAACTGGAGGGGGGCATTATATATTAATACTCCATTCTCTTTAATGCACTTCTGTTCTGACTAGCCACAGGGTACGAGAAGGTGGAAAGGGTAGTGTCATGTAATGCTGGTCATGTCCTTCAGATGGCAGTATGGTAAAGAGTTGTTTTTTTTTTCTTACCCTTTTCTGTTTGCTGCTATGACGTAGTGATCAGACTGAACTCTAGGCTTTTGTGTGTGCTCAAATAGAGAAAACCCAAGAAAATCTGTTTTCAGTTTATTATAGATTCAGTTTAATAAGCAAATCATAGCACTACCGCAAACAGTTTTTTTAATTATATATTTGTTTCCTCCAGACTTCAGTAACTCAAAAAGAGCTCTACTGTTTACTGGACACTTAATAATGTTTGACATGAATCTGATGCAGGAGTCCATATCATTTATTTTTTAGTTACATGGCTCTTTGTCTACAAAATGCTTGAGAACCCCTGGTATAGCGTGTAAAATTAATTTAGTCTTAACTCCTCTACACTACAAACACAGCCGTGGTTTGCACTCAAATGATGACAATATTGTAAATATGAAACAAAATGAAACCTGTGGCACATGGAATCACTCGCTGTCTTGACATCATGAAAGACGTCGACCATTGACAGACGGGCCGAACCGTTGTCCGTTGTGTTTGTTTGGAAATTAAGTCGTATTTGTTCTTGAGTTTCTGTAATCAGAAAGTGTGTGTCTCAACAGCATCTCTGAATTTTGTCGTCCTACAGTACATAAGTTCTTTCACATTTACAGCATCAAACTTTCGGCCAAACAGGAGAGACCTCTGGAAAGGTAACCTCGAAAAAAATGCCGTTTCATTTCCCACTCAGAGTCGCCATCTGAATTCATCGATGAATTGTACCAAGACCACATAAACCCTCTGCTGATGGCATCAGCACATGTAACCAGCTGCCTATACATATGGGCACTACACGACCAAGCCCTTCCCTCCGCCCTTTCTTAAACTGGCCTTCCATGTTGCACTCTGATATGGTTTCCCCTGCTGGCATTGGGCATGCTGAAACATTTTTTTTTTTTTCCCTACTCCCATCTGTTTAAGCAGTGCTGTATATTTCTCATCAGGTTTATTGGATTGGCAGCCTAATTCTTCTAACAGCATGAAAAGAGCAAGGCATATGGATTATAACTAAAAGGGTTTTTCTTATTTTATTCTATGGATGATGAAAAGTTACGAGGGATATGTAGCATTATTCGGTTGTGTTTTTGCGAGGCAGGGGGCGGGACGTGGATGGGGGTTGGTGGTTAGACAGGAAACTGGGGCAGTATACTGCTGCAGTGAAGGCTGTGCCAGCCATTTTTGTTGGCACCTGTTTTCTTCATTAACAAACCATCTGGGACTGCTGGGCCTATTGGCCAGATTTATTTGATCAATCTGGTCATGCTTAGATTCCTGAATGGGCCTAATCCAAAACACGTCCCCTGTAATTGGCTAGATTGGTATTAATTGCTTGTATAGAGACCGGTTCCTAATTCGGTTCTTAAAGACCCGGGTTGATGTAGTTTCCTGTCAAAGGTAATTGCATTACAGGGTTCTATAAGTAAATGCTTAATATTTCCCAGCATTGGTACAGGCAGTCTTCGGTCGTTACTCGTCATTAACGAAACCCCAAATGCAGTTCACCTCGCATGTCCTCATGACAACATTTCATTATGTTGTGTGGGAAATGATTCATTTTATTCATCAGCAACTATGGAATTGGACAGTGTTATAGAAGTACTGAGTATATCTGGAAAAAAGTACCTTTTAAAAAAAAAATCTTATTGCATCTTTTTTTTTGGAGAACATTATGAAATGCTGCCTAATAAGATGGGTTAAGTAAAAACATTATATACTAGGTCAGATATACAGCTCAGTAGGAATACTTATCTAAAAAAAACGTTATCCAACATTAGGTGATTGTCATAATACACTCATGTGAACATCTCTACTATAGTGTTGAAACAGGAGCTGTGTTCAAAAGAGTCGAGTATGCAGAGCTGGTGAGATGTGTGTGGCACGGTGTCTGACTTGTGGTCACTGAAAGGACAGCTGCCCAGGCTTATAGTTAAACCTTTGTGTGTGTTCCCGCTTATGGTTACCATAACAAACCCATCCTAGTGTCTCATTCAGCAGCTGATCGGACAATTTATGCTGCTTGCAATCGCAGCTTAATCTGCTCCAAAGCCAATATAGAGTCGAATGCCTTTAAAATGAATAACTCAACGATCAGTAATGTGAAATGTCTGTGAATGGGTTTCATCAGTGATAAAACTCCAGCTAATAGCTATTCTCTCTCTCTCTCTCTCTCTCTCTCTCTCTCTCTCTCTCTCTCTCTCTTTCACAGCGAGGCTGTAGAGGACGTCCATGCGAACACCCATGCTACGTCCATGGTTAAAACCATGACCAAAGTGTCACGCACTGGGAATGGAGTCTCTCCACCTACAACTGTGCCTGCCAAGAGCTGGCAGTCTGGAAATACCGCAGGTGAGTCAGAGTCCGAATCCGAATCGGTGTCAGAGGCATTAGGGTGAGTCGAATAAACACCTTAAAATTATGACATTATTTAGTAACTGGATTTTAAGTGCTGGAACACTTGCACTTAATGAAATGGAGATCTTGTTCGTAACAAAACAACACAAAAGTTTTGATTACAACATGAGTTAAAATCAGCGTAAGATGTTGTGGTAAAAATCAGAGTCAGTGCCAGAGTAATAGTAAGTCAGATTTAGGAGTCGGTTTTCAAAGCCAAAACCGGAGTCAGTCAGACTGCATTGCAATAAAGGTTGAGGCAAGATGTCTTGTGTACAACACAGCAATACAATGCAGAATACAGGATTCCATGTTAATATTGTCTGTTTAAAAAAAAAGTTATTATATCAGTTAAATATTAGATCATTATAAGTCTTAATTGAAGAAATAAGATTATTCAATAATTGCTTGAGCAATTGAGTACACAGTGATAATAATATTTACATTTCTGAATTCACACATGTTGAGTGGCAATACGGTGTTAATGAATAATTCTTGTTTTTGTTTTTCTTCTCTGCCACATTTGTAAATAAGAAAAATAAATGTACCGCATTTTCCCACTCACCCTATAGGTGGCAACCTTGAGCTTTGTGAATTTACTGCACGTGTCACCAGTGTTTATCACCACAGAGCACTTGCTGTGCCATTGGATTTTAGAGATTTGAGTTCACAGTGCCAATAAAAACAGAGTGATATTTTACCAAATGAGCTAAAATGCTATGCTTTAACAGTTACACTATCAAATCGGGTGTGAAATTGAAATGAGATCTTTTTTCTACGTGAACAAGCACTCACTAAACAGAGACATTTTCGGGTTCATATCTCCACCCAGAGTGCTCAAGGCTCGGTGCCAGAGGCTAAATATTTTTTCCTGGGGACTGGATAATCTTATTATCATGTTCACTACTGTACATACCTCAGACTACCTATAACCCAGCAGTGTTGGTATGTAAAGAAGGAGGACTGTGTTGTGTTTACCAGGCCATTCTCTCTGGAGATTCATCAAGAGCAAGATGCTAACTGGGGTTCTAGCAGTGATGACTGTGATGCACAGGTCTCTGTGAAATATTGTCTTGTTCTAAAACACCCAGGACCTTAGTGAAGCCATGATTTCCCCACCAAATGCATGTCTGTGCTGGATGGCAAGGCATGTGTCTAGAGAATCCAAGCGCTGAAACTATGGTGAGTTGCATTGCCCTCGTAGCTGCTAGCGTAGACGCGGAATAGCTCCAGTGTATTTATGAAGGTCATCCTGCAGGAGCTGCCAGTAAGAGTCTGTATAAAGATGGGACAGGAGGGGGGTCGATGGAGAAGATCCTTCTAATCAAAGGTCATCAGACTGAGTGATTCCAGACTGTGGACAATCAGGATGAACTGTCCAGCAGCTGGGAGATTAGTAGCGTTCAGCACATACAGTACAATGTGGGGACAGGAAATCCGGTAGTCTGACAAAAGCATCTGGATCTCATTTTGCTAAGAGACCTGTTAGCATGTGTGACATCAGTGTCAGACTGCTCTGCACTGCTGTAATGGACTTCCACTGGAATTCTTCAGCACCAACATGGAGATATGGCTGAATTGTGAACAAAAATTCAGCTCCAGAATGAGTGTATCCTGGTTCAGAAGGGACTGACTTGAACATCTAAGGTTGACTTGAACATCGCCGCATCTGAGGTCCCCTGAGGTCTAAACGCGGATGAAGAGCTTGACTTATCTTAATTTATCCTCAGGATGTGGCAAGCCTTCCACCTGAGCATCTGCTGAAGAAAGATATCACAAAATTGCATGAACCCAAGGGTTTGCCCTAGGACCAGGCGTCCACCATTTTCTCACTTTCGGTGTCCTGTCTGTCAGAGACACAGTGGGAACTTGTAGAGTGATGCATCCTCATTCCCACATGTGCATCACTAGTGCATGAATGCCAAGCTGTTTTATATAGTCCTGCATGTTCTTTGTGGATTGACCTGATTTTATCAAGTGACAGGCGTTAAACACGATCGTGTTCTTTTAATCATGTTATATCACTCACTGTTCTGGCACAAGAACAATGTTGCTAGGCAGCCAAGAAATCTTCATATCAGGAATAAATAACTAGTTAGTAATAGAGGCTAGTTAGCATGTAGCACTTATGTCTATTATATGGACAACGTAAATGTACAGTCAAACTATCAGGAATTTCCACATCTGAAATGCTGTGTATAATTAAACGTATGTTGTAATTGTGCATATAGCAAAAAAAATTTGCAATAGTCGGTTGGCTGAAATTGGCATGGCTGCGTCAAAGAATACTAGAGTTTGTCACCTAGCAACATCAGGATTTATGTTGTTATATGATAGATATTCAGGGCCCTAATTATAGTATCAAAGTTTTGAGAGACCACAGATTTCATATAGAGCTAATGGAAGACCAGAAGGATCACACACGGTGGTATGGTGTAAATTTGGTGTGAGTTTTGGTGTCCTTAGAATGATATTGCAGCATCATGTGCAGTTGAGATCATGAAGAGGAAGTTGATATCATGAAGTTGCAGATAAGACCCTGAAATGGTGATTCACGTATCTTGCTTCGATGGCGCCAATGAAGAACATGTTACTTTAGCACCAGGATGACTGGACGGCTGTGCCGACCTTTACTGACGGCTGTTCTTAGATCCACAGGCTGCGCATGGTGTTGCAAAGACTCCTTCTTATTTCCATATGAGTGAGACCCGGTTTTTTGAATCCTCTCACAGTCCTGTGAGTACACAGCACTTTGTCGATGGTCCATTCTCTCGGCCAGGAGGAAATCCCAGGGCTTTGATTCCTGCACTGGATTGAAAGGCTGCCTCTGTGCATCCCTCTGCGG
The DNA here is from genome assembly GCF_022655615.1 of Tachysurus fulvidraco. Classification (NCBI taxonomy): domain Eukaryota; kingdom Metazoa; phylum Chordata; class Actinopteri; order Siluriformes; family Bagridae; genus Tachysurus; species Tachysurus fulvidraco. The sequence goes on from NC_062537.1 coordinate 3,851,626, forward strand.
CGTGGTGACCTCTGACCTCCCCCTGCCATGGTCTGAGAGAAGGAGAGGATTGTCCTTCTACTCTATGAGCTTTCTGAACTGGGGGGGATTATTTTGCCAGGTGTCTCCTCTGACTCTGGGAATGTTGTTCTTTTTTCCTTTCCCTTGCTCTTGAGTAAACCAATCCTTTGTTTTGGACCTGGGTGGTGTGGATGTCCCGGACACAGATGGCCCCTGTCGTCCGAGGCCCTGCGATGAACCCGCTAAAGAAGGAGGGACAGAAGATTTATCTTAACGAGGGGCTCGCTATCACCAACGGTCACGCTGCACAGCCATGCACAATATTACCTGATCTTATTACCTCGTCATGGCACTGCCACACAGATTTGTCTACAGTAATTTAGACACTCTTGTAGGTCAGGTTCACATAATGGTCACCCAGATTACAATCTTGTCTCTCTCTTTTCTTTGATTAGGACTTCCTAAAGCAGGTGTGCCAGCTGTGCATACAGGACGGGTGACTGGCGGCGTTCCAAAGGGTCCTGACCGGCCCACACCCCAACCTCACCCCAAAGATCAGGATTCGTTGGTGCAGCGAGCAGAACACATCCCTGCTGGAACCCGTACTCCCATGTGTGGTCACTGCAACATGGTTATCAGGTCAGCATTTTGTTTTTGGCAGAGCGATGTTGTTTTAACACATTTGTTTTTTTTAAATTCCTTTAAAGCTGCGTACATCTATCTCTAAAGCAAGATAAAATGTGTAAAAACAATAAAATAGTGTATAACACTGTGTATGCTTTCAATATAAGCTATAAGCTATAGTAATGAAATGTGATAAACATATGATTCAAAGAAAATGGACTACTATGGGATCACTGCTAAGCAATGACACTGACATGCTAGCTGACATAGTAGCGTGTGTGGTGCTGTGTTTGTTTAAGGAACTAAATACACGGTACTTTGTTAAAATAAAAAAAAAAACCCTTCCAGAGAAACAGGACGTTCCGCTTACTTTATTTTAGACACCAAGTGTTACATTTGGCAAAGTCTGAACAAAACTCATATAAAACGTTCATTGTGGACGTGAGTAGGATGCCAAATTTCCAGAGAAACAGGACACTTCAAATATCAACTAGTTTCCTGCATTTCCATTAATGCTTAAGTGTAAGTGTGTTTAGAGATGTGTTTAGCTTTTTAAAAAAAAATCTTTTCATGGCATTCGGTGCGAAACATAGCTTTAATATTGCAGAATGTACTACATGTCATCCGTGTACGGACTAATGCTCCAAAGTCGGCTGCTGATGAATTCTTTACTCGTTACCATATAATGCATGCTGATCGTTGCGAAGCAGGGACATCAGGCTATCGGACGTCACCGATCTCGCAGGCTTTTCATGAAAAAATGTGATCATGTGACCGGCGTGCTCTTTGTATATTACAGTTCTATGGGTTGTACAGTTGTGGACAGCTGGTGAGAACCGTTCTACGTGCACGAATAATAGAATGCCGATTTTTGCCGTGTGTGTCGCACGTTTCCACTTCACATTTTTTTTTCATGGCGATGCATCGTTAAACAATGCACCATTATAGCCCTAATATATTTCTGTAAGATGGTCGCTGAGAGAATGTTCATGCTGCTAATGAATTGTCCACAGTGCAGTCTGTTCCATCCCCTTGACCCATTTTGTTAAATGAAAGAAGGTTGGTGCAAAGCTGCGACAAGGCCAAGCCAGGCTCAGTGTGACTGGAACATGTGGTGTAAGCTTTAATTTGCACAGAAAGTAATTGCGGATTAATTTGGCATGACGGACAGGCCAGGCTGGGGCCAGGCCACTTTTATCAGAGCAGAATGAGAGTTCACGGCACTCATTGGCTTGTTATCTTTCGTTGACTCTGAGCAGAGCGCTGCAGAGCCTAGGAGCTGGTATACGTTACACCACCGCAACCCAGGGATAGACTCACAGACTCCTGGCAAAAGGTGGCCATGACATCCAAGCTTGAGGGCTCCGTTTTCGGCATTCGATATGCTCCGAGCCCTTTGTTTTCCCTCTCAGCTAATCATCCGATTTGTAACTTGCTTCCCCGCTGACAGAGTTGAAATTCGCTCCTTGCATTGCTTCAACAAATATCGACGCTACGTCTCATGGTCCAAAGCTTCACAAATGTCTGTTTTCACAGACGGAGCTGTACATCTTTTGCTATAGGTATTGTTTATTCTAGACAGAAAATTTGAAAACTCACCAAGACAGAAATTTTATATAAATAATATGATGTCGTCTTCATCCATGGATAAATAAATAATAAAAAGAAAGTGGTATTACAAATAAATAAATAAAAATATATTAATTAAAATATAATAAATGGAATATGTGTTGTCTGTGTGGTGGTGTTTTGTGTTTGTTTGTTTGTTTGTTTATTTATTTAATGTCTACCTTACTTCACTATGCATTTATTCTCTGCTGAGGCCATTCAGTGATATAATCAATTCTGTCAGCAGCATCCATCAAAACCGGTGCGTGGATTGTATAAACTAAACCACAGTCGTGACTAATCAATACAAAGCTACTCCATAATACCGGTCGGTGTCAGTAGTACCAGCTCAAATGCTATATGAACAGACAAGAAGAAGGCTTTGTGTGCTTTATACTGTACAATCCATAGAAAAACCACAAACATGACAGCTTTCCAAATTTCATTTTCTGCTGTTGAACAGATACTGTATATATTTGGTGCAGTCATCTGATCAACCATTAGACCCTCTTGTTAACTCTTATAGATGAATACATAAATGAATATTTAAATGCAGACTCCATTTCGACAATTATTACACATTATCTAAAAAATAAATCGCCTTGAGGTGCACAGGTAAAGGAAAGTAATAACTCATGATGGGATGGCATGATGTGGCCCATTGCAAAGTACTTACTCTTAACATAACAACGCTGATTCATTTCCTCCATCAGCACACCCCAATATGCTTTATTCCTCTTTTTTCTCCAGTGATATGCAATTTTGCAATTTATTAAATATTTACATTTATTAATAAAGGACATTCACTGCTTTTTAATCATTTGATCACTGGAAGCTCCTCCCTAAATGTCACCTTATAGGAAACCTCAATGAAATTTTTTTTATTTTTTTCTATTTTGAACACAATTTTTCATCTGCTGGTTATTTTATTACATTATTTAGATTATCCAATATACGAGAATTAAATCAGCACTAATACAACAACTTCTAGCCAATTAGAGTCAAGCATCCAGATATGCTATAGTATACATTTATTTAATAAAGTATATAATTTACTTATTTTATAATGGTAGCGTTTCATAGAATTGGCCCTGGAACGGTCATTTCACTGTCCGTGGTTTATGTTCTATTGTACCTGCGATCATTTGACGTGTTGTTGGTGCACATGTACATACATTTTCAAGTGTCAAGTGTTAAAAACGATTAATTATATTTGCTTACATGTTTGTTTATATTTGTTTATATATTTTTGTTGTATATATTTGTATATATATATTTGTTTATATGTTTATTTTCCCTAGTAATAGAAAGGTTGTGGCTATATGGTTATTTTCTCTCTCTCTCTCTCTCTCTCTCTCTCTCTCTCTCTCTCTCTCTCTCTCTCTCTCTCTCTCTCTCTGTCTTTCTCTCTTTCTGTCTCTGTCTGTCTTAGGGGTCCATTCCTGGTGGCTATGGGGAAGTCGTGGCACCCGGAGGAGTTTAACTGTGCTCACTGCCGCAACTCTCTGGCCGAGGTGGGCTTTGTTGAGGAGCGCGGTGCTGTTTACTGCGAGCACTGCTACGAGCAGTTCTTGGCCCCCACCTGCTGCCGCTGCCAGCAGAAGGTCCTTGGGGTAAGGGACTAACCCAAAACTAAAAACCAGCTCCGCTGCTCATATTTCTGTTTCAGGGTTTCATAAGGCGGTATCTCTGATTTAAAGAAGAGCAGCAAGTGTTTAAACTCATGCTTTGGCATCATTTCATGATCTTCTGTTGGTCTGGTGTTCCCAGCCTCTCAACCCTGGGGCCTGTGGAGGGAAAAAGGGCTTTAATCAGGATCATAAGGTCTACAAGGCCAAAGGATTGGAGGCTGGCTGTCTCGTCTCCGATGTGTGACAATTAGCGCTGGTTCTGGCTCTGAGGTTTCACACAGGCCACAGTGGTCCCGGGGAGGTCAGCGCCGCAGAGAGAGAGGCGATGAAGCGGAAGGGGGTTCGCTCTGCTAATGAGCTAGAGCTCGACTAGGACAACCAGGCATCGTCTTGTTTACGGCTCAGCTTGAGATCGGATTTAGCGTATCCCGAGGTCCTTTTAAACGGACAGCATGATTTTGGTTTTTTTTTTGGTTACCATGGCGATTTCCTTTATATTGATCTAGAGAGCTATACGAACTTAGCAAAATATTTATATGCAAGCCTGTCTGTTATTTCTTCTTCATTTAAAAAAACTTCCTGTGCTGGTAATGTAACCTTTATCATCACAGCGAGAGTATTGTATTTAGCTTAAACCAGCCAAGTACAACCACTTTTTTTTTTTTTTTTTTTTTTTCTTTTCCTTAAACCTTCTGCTTGTCTTATGGACATGTGAACTAGTGGAACAAATAAATCAGACAGAAAATGATGTCGTTTTTGCCTTGGATATGATTTAAAATGAAAGAAATGGTTATTACATCAGACTTAATGTGTTATGTTAATTATATTAACATGATTATTAATTATAATTGGCTTCAGTTACAGTTGTACCATGACTTTTTTTTTTATTTTTTCGTTTTTAAAATGTTTTTAAAATGTTTCGTTTTTCGTTTTTTTTATCAACACAGTTCTTTTTTTTCTCTCTTTTTCAGGAAGTGATCAATGCCCTGAAGCAAACCTGGCATGTGTATTGCTTCCTGTGCACCTCCTGCCAGCAACCCATTCGCAACAACACCTTCCACCTTGAGGATGGACAGCCTTATTGCGAGAGGGGTATGAAGCCAGGACACACACACACACACAAACACACACACACACACACACACACACAAAGAACCACCAGGAAAACCCTTCCCATCTACACCAGCACACCCAGACAGACACAGCCTAAAAGACTGGTGTTAGTTGCAGCCCAGTAATTGAGTAATCTACAGTCGTTAAACAGTCATTAAACAGTCAGTGACCTTTACAAGTTATTGGGGAGCCATTAAAAGTCATAGAAGGTTTACAGCCCTTTAATGGCGCGCTGATTACTATTGCTATTTATGGTAGGCGTCGGATTGTGAGCATGCTTTAAATCACGCCGGCTAATCACTGTCCTTTTTATGTCTTTTTCTGTCTGCTATTAGACTATTACAGTCTTTTTGGTACCAGTTGCCATGGTTGTGACTTCCCCATCGAGGCAGGGGACAAATTTCTGGAGGCTCTGGGCTACACCTGGCATGATACCTGCTTTGTGTGTTCGGTAAGTTCACTTCAGCAAGAGGGATGATGAAGAGCACATACAGTACATCCTCATAGTAAATCTCATAGCACAGTGCTGTTGATTTCTCAAATCTGATTTAATATAACAGCAGCTCAGGCCCTACTGTATGTCAGATCCCAGGGTAATAATGCACTTAGCTAATATGGTATCATGTCTATATTATTAATTTACAAATTTTCAGAGAGATGTATGGCAGATGCTTTACATAATCTTTCTAATGATAAACCAATTAAAAATAAGAGTTGTTGTTATTAAAGAGAACATCGATAAACTGTGACATTCCTGTGTAAACTTCAATAGGAAAAAAAATGTCAGGTCAATGAGGGAACGAAATTTTATAGCAGGCTATTACGTTAATTATAACAGAAACTAGCATGTTTTGCAGACGTTCCTACGATATTAAACATTATTAATGTGTTGTTGTCCTCTAGGTGTGCAACACCAGTCTAGAGGGTCAGACCTTCTTCTCCAAAAAAGACAAGCCACTGTGCAAGAAGCACGCACACACTGTCAAAATCTGATCGGCAAGAAAAGAGGACAATGGGAGAAGAGGATAAATTTGTTGTTGATGTTTTTTTCTCAATAAGCTTTAATGTTTATTAAAAGAGAGTGATTTTTAAGATATCGATAAAGACGTTACTGGGAAAAGTGGTTAGTTCTTGATACGCTGACCGTCGGATTAAATACCGTATGTCACTAGTCTTTAATGTTTTTGGTGTTTCCTGTGTGGAGTTTTATGAAATAAAGTATTGATGCGAATCGTGAAGCTTTCAAAGACAGTAATATATCCTTTTTTTTTTTTTTTTTTTTTTTTTAAGCTCTGTGCTTTAAATATTTCTCTCCTTCTCAAAGGACTTACTAATGAGAGCCGGGTGTTTTTTTGCTTGTGCCATTTTAAATGTACTGTTCTCATGGTGTGTCTTTACTTTTTTCTATTTCTAATACATTTGTTATAATGATTTGTATTAAAAAAAAAAAAAAAACCTTGTCGACATGACTGAGTGAGATCAGATTTTTTTTTTAAACTAATTTACAAAGAGTTTTGTTCATGTGTGCTGGACCTTTTCTCCCAGGCTTCATTAATAAAGGATGTTTTATCCGAGTGCCTCTTTGCATGTAGGTGTTGCTTCAGAGCTCCTAGTTTGATCAGCACTCCTCTCCCTGCTCCATCTGGAACATTCTCCCAGATATATTTATTGATTCATTTACAGGCTTCCTGATGGCTTTGCAAATATTTCACAGGCTTCCGCCGACTGTCGAGAGGAAAAATTGGTTTAACATTTAACGGTGATGTTTTATGTCTGATGCATTTTCTAGCTGTGTGTTGAACCAGAACCTGAACTCCAGTGTACGCCGCATGTCCGTGCGTTACTTCAGCTACAACGAGCACACTAATTCTTAAGATTTCTCTTTTATGAGCGTTAACGTGCAGTCAGGTTTTATGATCTGCTTTTTTTTTTTATTATTTTTTTCATTCTCCAGCCGTTATGCAAATGTTTGCTATGAAACGGGGAAAATAAACACTGTTCTTTACAAGCTTTCCGCCTCAAGCACTAGTAAATATTCAGACCAACTGTGTTACAGCTAATATTGTTAAAAAATAAACGGTTTGTTTCTATGGTGACCATGTCTGTTTTTCAGCATTGTTTACTACAGCTAATGCTTAGCTAGGCTCGAATATGACCTGAAATTATGATGATGCATTTTTATGTCTACTAACTTTTTTTTTCTTCTAGCACCTGGTAACTATGGGAATGATCGAATGTCTATGTAATTATTAGACTCTCACGAACGTCTACCAATTTGGTTTTCTACTTCATCACCAAACTCTTCATCACTACTGCTTTTCCAATCCCATTGGATGGAGTCAGAATTAAGAAACACTTGTTACGTATCCGCTTGCAGCTCCATTAACAGTTTCAGCTCTGGGTTTCATGGGAGACCTTCAAAGGAACAAATCTTCTCCTACATTATACAGGTGAAATGCTAACTAATAAATAGGATGACTGGTAATACATCATGGAAATAAGACTTGGACTTCTATTACAGCCTAGAATTTGAGTTATATACATTATATAGTATATACAGTGGACTATGGTGGAAACGCCTTCATTTTAAATGTAACACACAAAGACTCTCATTACAAATATAAGCAACAATTTCTGATTTCTCTTTAGTATTTCGTACTTTTTTGTTTAATTCACACCGTGCACTAAAGTGGACGCTGACTTTTTAGAAAGCAAGAAATAATATCTTGAAAGTAGTCCAATTTATCAACTATTTCTTCTTATAAGATTACAATAAACCAAATCTAAGATTTTAAAGCCTATTTCTACTGTAATAGATATTGTACTATTTTTAATCTGGAAATGTTCTAATTCTCTAAACAAATTTAGCTTTTTTTGCCCCCAGAACTTACTTGTACTTGCTTGGAAATTGTTTAATAATAATGATTAATAAGATCTTGCACTTTGGAAATAAAGTTTTTGATTTCTTTTAGTTTTGGTCTGACTTTTGGCTGCTATTCTATTATTATTATTATTATTATTATTTAATCAAAATGAGTGTTATCATTTATTTTTAAAAAAATCATCAATTCTGTTCAATCAGCATCTCAATCAGCTCCCCAGTTCAATAGTCATGGTCTCAATACTTCAGTCAGGCCTCTGACTTACTTTCTTTAACAATCTTTAACTATGACATTCTATATATGACCTACATTTATCTTTTAAGTGGTTAATACATTAGCTGGCCTACTTGTAATAGTCATGCTTGTAATAACATGACACAAGCATGTGTAATGAAGCAAACACATTTCTATAATAAATAAAAGTGAAATATTTGATCAGAAATTGATTTTCTTGTGTCCTGGTGTGTATTACTCCTGAGTTATAAGTCATACGATATAATCCCAAGTCACCCCAGTCAACTCAGGCTTGTTCGTTGGGGATAAATAAAATAATATTAAGCTCAAACTTTTTTGTATAATAAACTTTTTCTTATGTCCTTATGTAAAAGTTGCTTTGAGACAATGTCCATTGTTAAAAGCCCTATACAAATAAAATGTTATTAAATTGGACTGAATTGAATAGAATTGAAGTGATCTGAATAAAATTAAATATAACTGAAGTGAACAGAATTAAATAGGATAAAACTGAATATAATTGAAGTGAACAGAATCTAACTAAATTGAACTGAATGAAATTGAACTGAATTGAATGGAATTGAAGTGAACATAATCGAATAGGATATAATTGAATAGCATAGAATTGAACAGGATAGAATTGAAACAGAATTTGTGAACAGAATGGAATGAAATTTAACTCAATTGAGTTGAACTGAAGTGAACAGAATAGAGTAGGATATACTTGAACTGAATTGAAGTGAACTGAATTAAACTGAACAGAATATACTAAGCTCATTAGCTTATTAACTAGATGTGACTCTGTTATCTTTTATTTGCTTTTTTCATTATAAAACCATTTGTAATGGAATATTGTCTCAGTTATGAGGTGTTTAGGGTAAATGTGGTGTTTGTACATGACTTGTGCCGTTGTTAAGGTAATTTTCCTGTTATGATGTTATGGGATGGAGAAACAAGGTGCACTTCTCACGTGCGTCGAAGGACGGAGCCCTTTCCGCTTCGCGCGCGCGACCAACAGTTCAGGGAAAGCAAAGCAAAGCGAAAGGCTGTATGACTTTAGAAGAGGCTCCTGAACAACCGACTCGTCTCCATTGAACGCAGCGTCCTGTGGTGTATCTAATGTTGCGTCCTGACAGACCGAGAGCTGAGGACAATCCTTTAAGACAAGCGCGTGCTGAGGTGAGTGCGCTTTTCCTCCCTCGCGCTCTCTCCGTCGCTGAAATTTAAATGTGACAGGCGCGCGCGCGGCTCCCGACGTTACCTCAAGAGACGCGGTGAGAAACGGATAAAAACTCCGGATAGTTTTCTGTCTAATTTCCGCATTAAGTGCTTCATCTTCAGTCTAAACCTGTAATGTATGTCTGTATGTCGCAAGTTAAACATTTAACTTCTTATGGACCAAAAAAAAACTGCCGAAAGTTTGCTGAGGACACATCGATAAATAGTTGTCATGTTTACCTCAGTTTTACTCCGTTTGCTTCCAGAAGCTTCCAAGAACAAGTGAATTATTTCACTTTGTTTTACTACGAAATGGTAAGAACAAGATAAGGTGTCGTGAGGATAAATCTTTATTAAGTGAAATAAATATGTCGTTATCACTGAAAATAGACCGACGTCGTTACAAATAACTGTTAATTTCCTACAGTAACGTATTTTATATGGTCATCAGTCTGTCTGTCTGTCTGTCTATCTATCTGTCTGTCTGTCTGTCTATCTATCTATCTATCTATCTATCTATCTATCTATCTATCTATCTATCTATCTATCTATCTATCTATCTACAGTATCTGTCTGTCTGTCTGTCTGTCTGTCTGTATAAACTTTTATACAGTATAAGGTTTAGGGTGCTAATAGAACACAGTATCTTTTATGTATTTTATGGTTTTGTAACATAACACAAGTTCACCTGGACTAAAGCGTTATTGTGTCTGTTCCTCCAGATGTCCTGCAGCTTGTTGCCCTGGCCGAGGCTCCCATAATTCAATCAAGTGCTTGGTTTTGCCCTCAGATGAGCCATTGTGTGGACTAAGGTACACTTCTGCTGCTCTCTGCCTCGGGAGATAAATCAAATTATACAGCTTTACATCACCACGATGTTTACTGCAATTTGTGACAGTTAAGACGTTGTTGTCTATTTTCAGAAACACTGAACATAACGTATAACATATAGCATAATATATATAACATAACGTATAACATAACATATAACATAATATATATAACATAAAGTGTAACATAACATATAACATTAAGAGAGTCTAACACAAACATGTACGTTTCCTGTAAAGTGTATTAGACTTTCTGCCACATTCTCTTGCCTAACTTATCACGCTGCCCTTCTTCAGTGGGGTGATTTCAAGGACTCTGAAGGACCCTAGGACTTGTTAGAGCGTCCAAGGTCCAGAAATTGTACCAAGGTGCCTGTGCCCAAAGTGTGTAATTGGTCGCTTTAAGCCAAAAATATTAATGACGTGACATGAATTTCTTTGTATCACGTGACCATATTATCTAATGCAAGGTTACAGCTTGTGTATGCTTGTGGTGTTTGTCAAGACTTAAAACATGCACACACACACACACACACACACACACACACACACACACACACACACACACATGCAAATACGGATTCTGTGAACAAACAAATGTGTGTGTTTTGAAAGGCTCCTCAGTACGTATACTGTATATGAGAGAGACATTGATGCGTCTTCTCTTCAAACTGCCTCTTTTTGAAGCCTCCGTTTTCTTCAACATTTCTAGAGCTTTATAATGAAAGGGTTACTTTTGCATAGGAAAAAAAAACGAGTGTGAGCGATGCTCACTATAGGATGACGTTGGATGAGCCGAATCTCCCATTATAGCTATAAATTCGGTTGTGTAAATAAAGCACGTAAGCGTGATATGTAAACAATGCATTCTGATGAACAGATGACAGATGACTTTTGTCATCTTCATTGTATAGCCTGAACCCGTCACGGTCTGTTAAAGAATTTACCCGTGCAGGGATTTTACCTGTACATACAATGCGATGGATCATAATCTTTAAAGACAACTGAAATGTCACAATGTAAGACCAGCTTAGAGTGGTTTTTATTGTCTGTTTGGATGCTCCCATAAGTTCGATGCAAATATTTGTTTCTTTTTTGGTTATGAGAAAATCAACAGTTCTTTTCTCATGCACACTATACACACCAGCACCGAAGGGAGCTGACTACGCTGTGTTTATTATGCATTTCTGAAAAAAGTGGTTGGTCTAATTTAGATTCCACATTTTGAGGGCTTTGTTGTTATGGAGGAACTAGTTTCAAATCCAGACCGTAACACTTGGTCAAACACATCAGAATCATGTAGGCTTCATTTTATTCCGAAGGGAGACAAGAATACCTTGACTCAGGGGGCACCGTTTGGGGATAGGATTTCATTGCTCGGTTTGTAATGGTTGCAGGTTCCAGTCTTTAAAAATGAAAGGAATGAAATGTGTTTGGTTGGATGCATCATCAGCCAAAAGGCTTTACCTCCAGGTTTACTGACCAAAAGGCCCAGCAGTAGCTGGAAGTCTATCTTGCCCAACCCCCTGTCTGTTCCCTCACCTTACTTCCGTCTTGCCATGCCTCTCCTCTCTGCCTCACTTCCTTGCTGTTCATGGCTTGCTCTCCTTGCCGGCTGTGGGAAACGGAGAGCAGTTCAGCCAGCTGTTCTCAGTCCCTCTGGATTTCACTTTTTGAACAAGCTCCACACTGTCCATCTCGGTTCAGAACAAACAAACGAACAAGGTTCAGACCTTCTCAGCTTTACAGTAACCAGAACCAGCTGCATGTAAGCATTTTGTTATGAGTGGATTTTTATACGAGACAGCATCGCTGAGAGGTTTCATGTGCTATGTAACATAACGCTAGCTCTATATTATTTTCTGGGATTGCGTCATGAACAAAGGTCACTGAATGAGACGAAGTGGGAGAGCGAGTGGAACAATATAGTTTCAAAGCGGCACTTATTTGATGAACCGCCGTTGGTTTTGTTTCCTTGCCCTTGGTGTGTTTAGGCTGGCTATTTGGAGTAGATAATTTGGCGCCAGCCTTTGTTGTACTTCTCGTTCTTCTATTTTAGGCCATCGGGTTTACCTGCCTTTTTTTAGCGGTTGACTCTGTGCCTCGTGTAAAAGCTTTTTTGTGTTTTATAATTTGGCTTGGTGAATCCCAGACATTGACTGTTAGGGTCAATCCAAATCAAATTCTAGGAGGTTGCTATATTCTTATTTCCCACAACAATCTAATGGTGTTTTTTTCCCAAAATGCACGTCAGCGTGACTGACAGACTATTTTTAAATGTGCATGGCCATGGTTGACTGGACCGTTTACATAATTGTTCACACTTCTACGAGGTAAAATCTTCCTTAATGCCGATGTTCACATGCTAATTTTAATTCCAATATTTTAATCAATATTGACATACGCTGCTTTTTTATACTGTAATGCTAGAACCTTTCATCAAATATAAAAATCTGATCTCTGAAAATGCAGAAATACAGTAATGATACAGTGGTGCTGTGTACTGTACATGATTATATACTGGAAGAGTGTGTATTTGGTGTAGGTCAGTGTAGTCAGTGTCCACACAGTTGAGTGTGTGTGTGTGTGTGTGTGTGTGTGTGTGTGTGTGTGTGTGTGTGTGTTGTGCTCTGTACAGTTCAGTTCAGTTATTAAGGAGTCTGATGGCTTGTGGAAAGAAACTGTTACACAGTCTGGTCGTGAGGGCCAGAACGCTTCGGTACCTTTTTCCAGACGGCAGTAGGTGTGTGGGATCATTCACAATGCTGTTGGCTTTGCGGATGCACCGTGTGGTGTAAATATCCATGATAGAGGGAAGAAAGACTCCACTGATCATCTTAGCTGTCCTCACTCTCCGCTGCAGGGTCTTTCGACCCGAGATGGTGCAGTTCCCAAAGCAGGCAGTGATGCAGCTGCTCAGGATGCTCTCAATGGTCCCTCTGTAGAACATGGGATGGGGGGGAGGGAGATGGGCTTTCCTCAGCCTCCGTAAGACGTAGATGCTGCTGGGCTTTCTTGTTGATAGAGCCGGTGTTGAGTGACCAGGTGAAGTTCTCGGTGGATGAACACCAAGAAATTTGGTGCTCTTGATGATCCGTCGACGTTCAGTGGCGAGCGGTCGCTCTGTGCTCTCTTGAAGTCAACAGCCATCTCTTAAGTTTTATCAACAATCAGAGACAGGTTGTTGGCTCTAAAACAGGAAGTTAGCTTTTGATATAGATCTGTGTTAATATTTATTAATATTTCTGAGCCAGATTCCATTGAGAACATTAAAATAAATTAATTCGTTGACTTATTTACAAAATGTCTAAATACAGACGGTTATAGAGTTTAAAGTATATGAATGTCGATATAATGTGGCAGACTCACTGACGTTATCAAACCTTACAGAGGTTATTAGGCTGAATTGATAAAGCAATACAAGTAATTGATCTCCTATAGCAATTAGGCATACGCTGCTGATCTGTTATAGTGTACAATATATAACACTCCATAACCTGCACATCAGTGTTATTGTAGACGCTGTATAGGCTCTGTGTTCCTTTTGGGAGGAGGCTGTCTAGACAGAATAGAGCAGAGGTTGTCAGCTGGCAGTACATGAGGAAAAAAAACTGTAGCAGAGCCAATAAACGTATAAAAATGTCTTCTCTGGCAGATCCTCTTTTGTGGTTTGCCCAATTACATGTGTTTATGTCAAATATTTAGCTGAAGGCAGCTTTGTTGGACCAGAGACAAATTAGAAAAAGATTTTTATGGATTTTTTTTTCCCCCTTTATTTACTCTTGTCTGGCCAGCACTCTGATGGCGTGTTTACAATGACAACGATGCTTAAAGATGTTTGGATAGAGATGGGTGCATTTAGTCTCCGCTGCTAATTCACAGCCAACGGGACTCGTTCTCTGTGGCAGTAGTCAGAAGTAATGTAACGAGTCGTTAGGAAACAAATCACAACTACTTCAAATTGTCCGAAGTCTTCAATTCTGAATATCATTTTAATTCATTTTAAAAGTTAGAACAAATTGGCAGACAGAACCGTCGCTTGACTCGATGTTTACATTTCCTCACCGAGCAGATGATCTTATTTATGAATATAGTGCTCAAAATTCAGGGAGTAATTTCCTTGATATACATGAATATTTTATATTGGCACATCTGATCCACGCAGATACACCAGCACAGTTCAACAAAGCTGCTGCTGTTGCTTAGTTTTGTATCTGATCAGCAGTTCTAGTACAGAGCTTTAGTGCAGACGGTCGTTGATGTGGTGTGCGTCAGCAACTGTAGAAGTTGACATCATTACCGCACTTGCTAACGAGAGAGTGGCATTACAGAGCCGAATGTGTGTGTTTTGGGCAGCGTTCTCGCAGCTCTCGTGTGTGAGAAATGTGTCTCCAGTAGATCTGTGTGGTCTGGCTCAGAGTCTTGTTTGATTTAAGCCGAGTCGGACGGCATATTAAAGCGCCGTTTTACCGCTTACGTTTCATTGTAGCGAAAACACAGCAGATGAGAGCGGCACAATGCCATTCTCTGTTCTTCGCTCTATCGCAAAACTTTGCTGGACCATATGAGATCTTCTTACAGCAGGTTTTGAGGCCTATGCGAACACACACAAACCACACGCATGTCAACACTACCATTTTATAGGAATAGAAATAAAAAAACAAAGTCTGAGCATTTCTCTGTGGATTGGATCAGCAGTAACGTTACCGCTGCTTAGCGCCAGTTCACGTCCTAACCGATTTCGTCCAAAATCGATTTCGGTGTTATTATTTGTGTGTTTCTTATCCTAGCAGTTCTGGAAGCAATCTATCATCATTCACGCTTGTTTCAACACAACAGTTTAGAGATTAATGTAGGTATTGTAGGACCCTAACAGTGTTCCTTTTGTTTGTGCTTGAAAGTAAAAGGATCTGCCATTGCCCCGTCCCTTGACTATTGAAATCTGCATACCCCAAGGGCTGCCGGGAGAGTTTAACAAGCTTCTGATGTCGCCGGAGCAGGGGGAGCCGGTTGAAATTCCTTTGTCGAGGTAGAAGCCGAGCCCAGAGCATCCTGCCAGAGAGCCGCAGAGGTCAGAGTGTAAAGCAGGAATAACAAGGAGGCAGAGGCCCGCTTCGCAATGCCATCTTAGCTCCAGCTGCACCCTTAACAGACATAAAGAGCTCAGTATCCTCAGGGACAAGGTTTGCTGATGAAGCTCTAATTTTAGTGCAGGGTTTTATACTCTTTACAGAGTTACCCTCGTTTGATGAAATTCCAAGCACTGATGGATTTAAAAACACTTACGTTTCCCAATGGCTTTTTAACTTTCCCAACAGTGGTGTTGTTCTAGGTCAGTCTCTCTCTCTCTCTCTCTCTCTCTCTCTCTCTCTCTCACTCTCTCTCTCTCTCTCTCTCTCTCTCTCTCTCTCTCTCTCTCTCTCACACACACACACACACACACACACACACACACACACACACACACAGACACACAGACACACACACACACACACACACACACACACACACACACACACACACACACACACACACACACTCGCTGCCTGTTTGTGAGGAGCCCTTCAAACCCAAACAGCCTGTGGAAAGATTATGTTCTTGCTCCGAGGTCAGCAGCTGCAGCCACGTCCCTCCTCCACACATTTGGAGCTGGTCCAGGGGGTTTGCATGTGTGTGTGTGTGTGTATTTATGTATATGTGTATGTTGGGGGTAGGTCTAAGCTTAGCCGTATTAGCTGACCCTTCACCTTTGGCTTCCGCTCTCGTAATTGCAGGAAGTAAGGGGACCCAATGAGAGAAGATGCCGGCCTTGCATTAATGAGCACAGAGGTGCCAGTGTTATTAAAGCCCATCGGTGGCCATGTTGTCTGGACCTCAGTGAGGGGAAAAAACCCTGAAAGGTTATACCTGTTTGAAAAGTGGGTCTGTTACGATGGCTCGTTAAAGCCATATGTTTGACGAATGGAGGACAAACAATGAATTAGGGAGTGTTTTTTTTTTATAAACCAAATGTTTCTTTAAATAGCATGGGCAATAAAAGAATATTGCAGTTTGTGGTAAACGATGTAGTAAGTGAGAGAGACATGTTTAAAAGTGTCAAATCCCAGCCAAAGTCATCACAAGAGTGGCAGAGTCAGTAACAACACTGTGAAACTGTTTATGGGTCGTATGGCACCGAGCGCTGTGTGTTTTGTGCCAACACCCCTGCATTTTAAGAAAAGTTTCCTTAAGTGAAAATGTGCGAGCATCATGTAAGCAAAATTGAAAAAGAGAGAAAATCTTTTTCCGTTTTTTTTCTCTCACCCTTCCCCGAATGACTTATCTCTCAAATGTGTCACACGCCACAGACTGCCACGCGTAGGCCGAGGTATAAGAGATTTATGGCACCTCTGCCTTTGATATCTGGCATGACTGACCTCTCATAGGGAAACAATTGAGCATGTATAAGGCTGCCTCGTGAACCTGTCTGGTACCGTTTCATCTCCATCAGGCTACGTCTGTCTATGCTTGTGTGTGTAGGTGGGGGTGGTGCATGACCTGTCTCTTCATCTTCTGCTTTTTTAATTCTGAGGGTGCTGCTTGAAGGATTAACTCGACGTCTCTTGCCCTCTGTGCCAGTAACAACAGAGCACTTTAGCTGCTGGAAGCCGTAGTGGTTGAAGTCTCCATTAAAGGAATATTTGATGAGGCATGCAATATAATGCTTTATTTTTGCACCATATTATAGGAGAAGATTAGGATGTTTGGATACAGTGTGATGATGTTCTCTAGAATCTCAGACAGGAGCTAAATGAAACACGCACCCTCACAACCACCCACACACAACTTTTTACTGTCAGATGAAAGATGCATCACACAGCAGGAATGACGGAAAGCTTTACTCAACAAAACAAGTCTTAGACAGTCTTGCTATCTAAGAAAGTTTTTCCATCTGATTTTAGGCAGTAAGGCCACACTGAACATGGTGAGGTTTAAAAGACAGAGTAATGTATCTTCTTGACAACACTATTCTCACAGAGGTTCACAAAACTCTGATTAGCACTGATTAGCCCACCTTTTTTATTTGCAGATTTATAATATATACTGTAGGTTTTCTGTAACATTTGAACGCATTATTAAAGGTGGGGTCTCCGTTGTTCGAGAATTGCTTCAGAGTCAGGCCGACAAACAAAACAAATACTAAACAGACGTGTAGCGAATGAGCAGAAAGGGGCGGTTCTTGTCAATATGGGCGGAGAGAGTGTTCAGGGCGCATGTGTGACATTAGCAGAAAGCGGTTTTAACATTGACATGGGGGATAAAAACAAAGAAAGAAAGCGAAGAAAGGCTTACGATAAGGCAAGAAGTAGGACGTGTTAATATAGGATCAGCTTTCCAGCACTGGGGAGAACTGAAGGAGTTGGCCACATATTCACAGATTGGAGTTTCCGGAGTCAATAACTCCTGAGCTAAACGCTGTTACTACACAAATAACACCTCTTTTCTATCGTAGTAATGTAGAGAGGCAGCTACAACCATGTTTTGCTAGTACGCGAGGCGCTTTTTTCCTTCTCGATAGGTGAGTAACGTTGGTTTTGCTTTGTTTCACAGAACTAATATATGCCTTTGTCCTTTACATGATTATGCTTGTGTGGCATTTTTGCTTGTTTGTTTACCTGCAATCGTATTGTTCTTCCCTTCAGCTATGATAAAGACACATTTCTTTCTATTAGTTGCCTGGATTACGTATGTATGTGTGGGCGGAGCTATCGATACAGGGGTGGGACCCATTTGGGTTAGGGGTGTGTTTGTTTTGGTGATTTTATATGTCAACATTGGCTTTCAAACAACGGAGACTTTACCTTTAAGTAATGGTAACATTAATATTATTAGAACAAAGGAATATTCCTTGCACTGGCTTACCAATAGTGGTGTGTGGTGACACGTTCTGACTCAATGCAGAGTTTATACTTGGCACATTGCAGAATCGAATCAGCATTGTTTAAACACTGTATATTTTTTATACACCTGGAAGATGTACAAGTGTCATTTACTAGACAAAATATCCCAGACTGTTAAAACGTTTAAGTTCGATTTCACGCACAGTGACTTTATCCACTGAGCTCTGTTTCTTTAAAAGCTTTCCACCGTCGTCGTGATTGCTGTCATGAGCTGCAGCTAAAATAAAAAAAACAAACCTACATTTCAAAGTATTTAATACACTTACTGTAATAGGCAATGCTGTACTGGTCTAGAGCTCTACAGAAGTATGCTATTTGAGACCATTTGCTCTTCGCTCAGGTCGGCCGCCCTTGTGCTTTCCGTTACAGATACCATTTAAATGCTAAGGAAAGATCTTAGTAATTAGATGCTAAAATGTTTTATCAAGTTACTTGTATATTGATATTTTTTCTGAGTACAGTTTGCAGTCTGCTTTAATGCCTATTGTTAATTGTGAGCATTAATGGAAGCTTAATGACTGGCTGGTTAGCTGAAGTAGGAAATGATTTGCGGCTTGTCGAATGTTAACAGAAACGGATTTGAGCTGATTTCTTGACATCCTCCTGTTGCTCTTCTTGAGAATTTTCATCAAACACTATAGCACTTGTTCATCAGTATTGCTTATGGCTAAGTCTGATTGCAGAAAGCGTATTCACAAATGTAACTGACATTTTTATTAATCATCAGTTTTGCTTTTGGCAATTTGAATGTGATGAAACTTGAATCTGGGTAGCATGTGTGTACAAATACCTGTTTCAGTCGAAATCATTGTCCCCTATAATTCTAGCAATTACAGTATTAGGGTTAATTCAGTAAAATGTAATACCTATAATTGTAACATAAAAGAAAGTAAATCATCTTCACTGTAACATATTTATTTATTTGATTATTTATTTATTGGCTTATTCATTCATTCATTCATTCATTCATTCATTTATTTATTTGCTTGCTTGCTTATTTATTTATTTATTTATTCGTTTATTTATGCTTGGATTCCTTTTTCCTTTTATTGACTCTCTAACACAATACATACACAAATAACATGTATGGGAATATGCATTTGTCTCTTTTTTAAATTTAAAAAAGTCTGGATGGACAAGGTCTGTGTTTCTCTCACTTTCTCTCGCGAGGGAGACGAGACAGGAGGGCGAGCGCTAGGGAGAAGAGCGAGAGAGCGCGGGAGAACGGTAGAACGAGGGCGAGAGCGAGAGAGAGGAGGAGAGAGAGAGAGAGAGCGAGAGAGAGCGAGAGATATGGAGAGAGAGTAGCGAGCGAAGAGCGCGAGAGAGAGTAGAGAGGGTATCTCTCTCAATCTCTGTCTCTCCTTCCCTCGTCTCTCTATCTCTTTCTCTCTCTCTCTGTCTCTCTCTTACTCTCTTTCTCTCTCTCTCTCACTCACTTTCTCTCTCTCTCCCTCTCTGTCTCTCTCTCAATCTCGCTCACTCTCTCTCTCTCTCTCTCTCTCTCTCTCTCTCTCTCTCTCTCTCTCTCTCTCCCTCCTTGTGTTCCCTCGCTCGTGACTGGAGTGTGAGGCCACACTCCACATTCTCTGTATCCATCACCCCTCCCTAAAGCTGCTCCCAATAAGCACTGCTCCCACACAGCAACGCGTGCACTCGCAATAGTCCGTCACACGCCCAGAGGCCCATCGCAGCTAGTATGTGCTCATCCTCTGGTGAATTTTGTCACCCAGAACCTCAGCTTAGGTTAAAAAAAATCTGCATTCTTATTTTTCTGGGCAAGCAGGCTTTCTCATGGGCTAGGAAATTATGGATCCTGTCAGTTCACAGTGCTGAAACATATTTATTTGGATAAGCTGCCCTGAGGCCCTCTCATTTTTTGAATATACACAGTCGAACGACTTGGCCGGGTCTTCGAGTGCCTGGTTTTTACAGAATGTTTATGAGAATAAGGATTTATTTATTTTTCTGCCTCGCAGAGACACTGCACGTCATATTAATTTACTTATGTCAGAAATTTCATTTCGCCACGCTTGGGTGGTTTTGCCACTTGTTCCTTGAAATTTAACAGGAGATTTGTGAAGGGCATCTACAGTGTAATTAGCAGTAATACACATGCTCATTAAGTGGAGATTTACAGTTCTGCCCCAAGGGTATTTTTTTTAATAAACTCACGCATGGCTAATAGCAGAGTCTAGGATAATTAACCAGTGCTGATTTTCATTACAAAATGTAAACTAAACAAAATTTTTGAAAAGATTGAAATCAGGTATGTGAATTCCTATCTTGGGAGCTGTACTTACTTCTTGTGTTGTGTTGTGTTGTGTTGTGTTGTGTTGTGTACTTGTCACAGAAATGCAAGTGGACAATGTCAGCATCAGACACCACAGCTGCAATATTTTACCAAAAAACCTTCTGATAGCTCTTTATTCCCTCATGTAGGATTGTGCAAAATGCCTCATTGTTTCCCTAATGACAGACAGAAGACTTTGTCATCTGGAACCGTTTGAAAAAAGGAGAGATTGTGAGGCCTGAGTATAAAATAGTTGAGCTTTTATGCCAGGCTCCTAGACAAGAAAAAGGTGTTGGCTTAGAAAAGATCAGCACTCTCCCTCCCACTGACAACTGTTGGTCATTTGCAAATTGTTGATTGTAAGCGCACTTGAAATAAGTTCTGTTGGAAAATGTGTGTTTGGGAAGTTTTAATGGGTAATGGTTTTACTGAATTTACCACAGACTGATTAATGGTGTCACAAGACTCTTTGAAGAGAATTTTTTGATGGACATGTAGAAAAGAAGTTATGCACGGAGTCTCTGTTTACTTCTCAGGGCTGTATTTCCAGATGCTTTGCTTACCTTCATTATATACTCTTCTTACTGCACTGGTTTATATCGTACGCAGTTTGCGTTGTCTATACAGTTTTCCCCTGCTGTTTTGTGTAATAAATTTTTTTTTTTTTTTTTTTTTTTAATCAGTATAAATTTATTAACCATACTGCTGAATGTGTACATAATACTTATATATTCTTTCAGGCCACTGAGAAATAAATCACTTTTAATGAAAAACTATTTGTTGTACAGTAACACAATCTTAACAGCCAACATGATTTGATCAGGTATCGTCAAAGCCTTGAATAAAATCAAGCCTTATCTGTGCTGGAGGTCTGACGTAGCGGCATTACCGGAGTAATACCGTATAAATTTATTCTGTGTTATTCATTCTAGTGATTAAACAATGAAACCCATCGTGCATCTTAAATCTGACCTCATAATCCTTTTTTTAGTTTAGTATAGATTCTATCCACTTGGCATTGTGGTAAAGATTCAACTACATCCTGTCAAAAGAAATGAGGTTTTGTGCATTTTTCTTAGTATGAAATACTACAAGGGGAACACAGTGGCTTAGTGGTTAGCACCTTTGCCTCACACCTCCAGGGTTGGGGGTTCAATTCCCGCTTCCGCCTTTTGTGTGTGGAGTTTGCATGTTCTCCCCGTGCCTCAGGGGTTTCCTCCCCTGGTCCAAAGACATGCATGGTAGGTTGATTGGCATCTCTGGAAAATTGTCCGTAGTGTGTGAGTGTGTGAGTGAATGAGAGTGTGTGTGTGTGCCCTGCGATGTCTTGGCACTCCGTCCAGGGTGTATCCTGCCTTGATGCCCGATGACGCCTGAGATAGGCACAGGCTCTCCGTGACCCGAGTAGTTCTTATATGCGGTAGAAAATGAATGAATGAATGAATAAATGTATGAAATACTACAGCAAGTGCTTCATGCATCATGTGATTATGCATTCACTGTAAAGTGATTCTCACCCTCTCTGTGGTTTACACAGAGATCACTAATCCCTTATAAAACAGTCATAATTACTACAGAAATACGGTCACATGACTGGAAATTATATTCAGTCGGAATAGTGGTTACTTTAGGACTATTTTAGGTTTGTGTGTAGCTTTCTACCGGGTTCTCCAGTTTCTTCCAGTAGGAGCCTATTGAGATAAATGTCCGACGTAACGTTACGTAAAGACAATAAATGATGCGAATAGACTGCATCTAGCAAGACTTGCAAGATACTTGGTATAAGGTAAAAGGATTCATGCAGAGCTTTACTTCAATCGAAAAGGGGGAAGGGGTCATCTTGTTCCACTTTCGTTTTGCTTCTCCTTCAGGCTCTCCCTTCTCTTTGATAATTGCAATTAATCCGCCTGCAGTCAGGGGACAGGATATCCACTCTCTTTAGGCTGATGAGAGCAGGGTAGGGAGAGACAGCAAGGGAGGATGAATTACTTCAAGCTGCTGGCCGATGTGACGTTTGCCTGGAAGGTCTCACTCGCAGAGAGTCGAGGAGCGCTCGCTTCCTGCTATTAGAGGTACGAAGGAAGGGAACGAGGGAGTGGTGAGTAGAATAATGGAGGAAGAGCAGAGAGCAGTGATGGTCTGGAATCTAATTTTTGTGTGCTCTGGGATGAGTAATTAGATTGGCCTGATGCTGCTGTTCCATATTTCACATGCAGAATAGAAATACATATAGGTTGTGAGAAACTTCTGTGAGAAATCCTGTTGCCTTTCTAGATGCATCTAATATGTCTGTCAGTTACTGTAAGGATAATAAGAGACAAAATACCTAGCAAATTCTCGGCTAGCGCAGATAAACCCTCGGTAGATATCTAATTCTGATCTGATCAGCTTGTTAGCCCCAGGGCATGTTGCTGATGATAGTGTAAATGTTTTTATGCTGTTACATTGCATTTTGTTATGTTGGCAAAGAAATGCAATTTGCTTGTATACAGCGAGTAATGAGAACAGATAGAGGGCAGATAAAAACAGAGCTGTGTCCAGAGACTGAAACTCATTGATCTGTACTTCGATCCATTTACAGAACAGTTCTCTCTACATTATTGATATATTTTCATTTTTTTTCTCTGCTGGTCAGATTCCTCAGATTGATCAGAAAGCCAGTTAATTTCAGAACGCCTTCTGAAAGGAAGGAAATGTTTTATATGTAAATTCATACATTGACAGCTTCATAATATCATTTAATTCCATACGCAGTGATCTTGCTACCGATCAAGCTTTATCGGGAGCCAGCGGCCCACGTTAATTAAGATAATAATAAGACTGAAGGCTCACACAGCTAATTTTAAAGCTAACAAATGTAGAGACAAATTCTTGACATTGAGCAAGTTCTATTTGATGTGATTTCTACAGCACATAAAAGTTATATAACGTTTTTCTGTTTTTCGCTTTTCATCATATGAGGCTGTTATTATTAATTTTTCTGCCTGGATTATACCTCTGAATACCTAAACCAGAAAATCTGACTATTCCATGGCTGCATGAAAAAATTATAATCTCACATTTCTGTGGCAGTTTCGTCTGCTGAAGACCGAAGGTGGGAGTTGGATGAAGCTTTGCCGTCAGCATCTCAGATATTTCGCCACAGAAAGACAAACTGTTGGCCTGGGTTATATCAGACCTTTCATAGAAAGACAAGCAAAGTTAAACAAGGTTTCTGTGCCAGAGCGGGCTGGGGATCACTCAGGATATCGCAGAAACAGTGCTATAATGGAGGGGGAAATCCTCTCAGTTGTTCCAATTTAGATCTCTCCATGAAAGCTCGGCGGGTTTCAGTAAAGCGAACTGGGAGAATGTGGCCAAAGAAGTGAGAAGAAAAACACTACAGGGCTTTGTTGTATGCTTTGTCATCACTGCATGATGCATCATAAATGCAAGAATAGGATGAGTTACTGTACAAAGGCCTTATTGTGGGAAATTTGTGTGTACTTGAACTGGTTGATTATTTAAAGGCAGCCTGGAAACTCACCATTACTCCACCTGTAAATGAATTAGGAGAACAAAAGGGTGCGTTCATTCATCCCTATGGAATGATACTTGAATTGCACATAATTGAAGTTTATTGCAACATATATTTCAGGGCTTCCTGCATCAAGTGCAGTATTTATCTATTCAACAGATGGACCGCTAATAAACCATGTATTTTCTGACTATTCTGGCTGCAAAGTCACTGCAGGTGTGTAGTGACATGACTGTTCAGCGTGGCAAAGTGTGAAAAGGTTTAAATGAATCCTTCTGTTTGTGTAGAGCGACGGGTGATAATGGGGAAGCTTTGAGAGACCCAGATGCGGTGTATGTTTACAGAAGCTGTCAGAAAAGCAGATCTGCCCAAACTCCAGACCCGAGCTTCACTCTGTTCCATCATGAGCCAGATTAGTTTGCACTTCGTTAAAAACACCTCTCAGTCACACGAGTATGGCGTATCTTTTGTGTCGCGTATCTTCAGAGGATCAGACAAGACTTTTTTTCGGCTGCCTTTGTTTTCCGTTCCAAAGCTCCCATTCTGGATGCGTTTGTAACACAAGCCTGCACACTTCCTTTAAACGCTTCTGACAGTGAGTGCCATTCGGTGCAAGAAGGGGGGTTTAAAAAGGAAAAACAGATGAGTCCCGATTCTTTTGCGCTCACTCAATCCGTCTGTTCCATCCCTGGTTTTGCTGATGGGTTTCAAATGTGTTTCACATGTGCTGAGTGTTTTTGACACACAAAAAGAGGCATTCATGGCTGTATCTTGGCCGTCTCCACACAGACACAAGAACTTCCCTTAATGTCTGAAACTTGCACTCGGATGATTATTACCTTCTTTTTAAGTACATAATTCATATACGATTGCACAGGTGAAGTTGATGAGGAGCTGGTTAGCTCTCTGATTGAGCATGGTTTTCATGGTTTTCTGAAAAATTATATCCATTAATTAACTGGTTAAATATAGCAAAAATGCTGCATTGTAAAAGAACCAAGAGCGTTCTTCATCGATGTCTCTTCGCTGCATTCATCCATAGCTCAGTTTTGACCAGTCACCTTGTCCCTGAGAAGCACTATTACGATGCTACCACCATCATTCTTCATAGTGATGATATTTGCAGGTTCATAAGCAATATCTGGTTTTCATCAGATGTAGTTCTTGGAGTTCCAATTTTCAAGTCCCATCAGATCAGCGATCAAAAGAAGATGGTTTATTCCATTTAAATTTAATTATTAATTAATAAAATAAATAAATAAATGGTGCATAAAATAAAGTGGTCTGAATAAGTTTTTTTTTTAATGAATCACCAAATCTAATATCAAAATATTGGTATCTGACACTAAGTATTTCATGTAGCTCATCAGTAGATAAAATATGATTAAATAAATAAAAACCCTCAGGTGAGGTGCTGGTATAAAGGGTTAGTAGCATTTTTTTGGACTTCTTCAACAATGAGTCCTGTTCAGCTCTGGCCGAATGCTATTTTGGGAGGCGATGATGGAAAATGGGCAGCTGGGCAGGTTCTCCTTCAATCAACCTCAGTATTAATAGCAGACTGACACTTGGGAGTTTGCGTACACAACGAGCACCGCACAGATCACCTGGATTAGAGATTCAGCCAAAATAAATCAAACTTGTGAGCAAAGCACCCAGGATTTACAAGTTTTCCTCTCCTTTCGTTGATTAGGGGTTTCATTTGGCATCAACTTCTACTCAGCATCGCTTGTCTGAGGTGTCCTTTACTGTTTTGTTTGTAGATTTTGGCAGCGCTGAGTCCTAGTGCAGCTGCACTGCTAGGGAAGACTAGCCTAAAAATGAGCTAAGCAGTTTCAAACTTTGAAGCCAAATAAAATGGACTCTTCTCTCACCCATTTCATGGTCAGTGGTGCAGATGGAAGTGATTTTTGCATTAGGTTTGCACCTCGCACTGGTTGCCAGGTGTGATATAGATTTTTTTTTAATGCCTCAGGCATGTATACAAAGATCCAGAAGAATTCTTCACCCCGAGGCTCGCTGGATTTCAGCTTACTTCACCTCACTTGCATCCAAATTCAGCACAATGTCAAGATCACAAAGTTGTAAGAATTCACAATAGCCAGCACATGTGGCTAAGTTAGAGTGACAAGCTAGGGTAATATATATATATTATAGGTATTTTTTCCTTCCAATCTCTTGACTGGAAATAGATTGCGTCTACACTTTTCAGAAAGTGGCCGATTCAGAGGCAGCTCCATTGCCAGGTACAGTCTGTGTTACACCTCTTATCAATCAGCTCCAGATTTTATAGCATGTGATCACCGCTGGCTGTTCCCTTTCATTTTCTCACACTCACCCGTAGTGAGAAACACGCTCTTTTTTGGCTTTGTTATTTTGTCTTCTCAGCATGTCTATTTAAGGGCTTTGTTTTGTAGTTCCTTGCTTCTCTCAGTAGGAGAGAGAAGAGCTTTGGGCTCCAGAGATATTTATAACAATAACAGGGGATAACGGTGCTATAATTCCAAATCATTTTCCTGGAAGACAAGTTCAGTCCCAGGCACAAACACAGAGGCACAACAGCTCTTTTAGAACCTCCTCGGTCTATTTTTCTCTCTCTTCTGAATAATTGTCCAATTCGGTCATATCACATTTTGTTCAGGTGTTTATTGTGCTAACAGGAACAGAATATTCTGTATGTTGTCTGGATCGCCATGGAGTGGGTTATATAGCTGTGAATAGAGAATGGTCAACTATGTAGAGAGTCTTCTGGGCAGGTGAAACATCTGATACTGTACATTCTGTGGGATGGGTTATTAATTAACCCTTTCCTTTAGGGACTCGCAGTACCATGCACTCAGGAAGTGAAGCGTTAATTAAATGGTAGTCAACACTTAAGCGGTAAAATACCAATTTTTTATTTTTATTTTTTTTGGTAAAATTTGGACAGTGTGGCCATAACGTATCACCTGTATGCTATTTATTTCCAGAACCTCACGTGTTAATGCTTTGTGTTGGTTTTGTGCATGTGCCATCAGTCCTGTTAAAGATAATATATGCTTTTAGCCTTGTGTATGCATTGGCAAAGTGAGTCCAAGGATGGATGTAAGTGAGCTGTGCTAGTGCGTGAGCTAGGAGTCTAAAAAAAGGTTAGGTTTGTTACACCTCATGCTACCAGGTCCTTACAGATGACTTCGTTCTCCAAGCAAAATTGTCCCCAACCTCTCCTGCCAGCCGCAGTTCCGCTTTTCGCTGGTAAAACAAATCGCTTAGCGGGCGATTCTGGGCACAAAGCCTTGAATCGTGTTTGAGTGTATAACATGCTGTTGCTACGAGCAAGAGGAAATTTTCTTTCTACTTTTGAATTGACTTTGAATTTGGTTTGGATCTTTGTGTGAACAGCTGTTTTTCTTGCCTTCCACCTGCACTACACAGGCTTTGCACAGCAGTACAGTAGTCCTCTTTGTAAATTTTATAAAGATTGCCCGTAATTAACAAGGGCCTTGCTGCTAAGCATTGGAGTTTGTCAGGAAATTGGAGGATGAACTGGCTACGGCCTGCTTTTGTTCCAGGGTTTCAGTGCTTAACCGGCGTTATTAGTTTTCCGACTCGTACAGTGACAATCAAGGATAAAATCCTGTACATGTGTTTTGTGCATTTACAAAATAATTAGGTAAATTACTGAAGGCTGGACGCATGCACAGAAATCTGAACAAAAGTGAGAATGAGTGGAAATCCCAGCGTTTTTAAAACAAGACCCAAGATTTAATTACACATGCCTGGACATCTTAGAGCATGGAAAATCCCCCTGTGCCCCATGTGCACCTCAACCAGAGGTCCAAATGCAGCTGTGCTGCTCTGACTGCAGCCTTTTGGGAGCAATAATAACAATAATATTAGCCACACTGAGGAAATCTGCGCTCCTTACTTTCCTGATGTGTGTTGGCTTGAGGAATTTGCTGCGCTTGGTAAAAAGGCGGTAATTCATCAGTCATGGTAGCCAGCCATATAGGATTTGGGGAAGCAGCACCCTTATTTTTGCACCAGTGTTATTCTGGACTGAGGTTTGGGGTAAAAATTAATGGTACTGATGTTTTAGTGCCATGATGTTTTCTTGGGTGGTTTTGGAAGGGAGTGAACATAAGAAGAACAGAGGGGCTTTTTTCCGCTACACGAAACCTGGCTCTTAGCCGGGGCCACTGCTGTAGGTCAGAAGTAGGGCTGTTCTCCTGCTACCAGGAACCACTCCTGAATGTCCTCGACTTTAGCTGTTCGACCTCTTCATGAGTTATTAGCCAGGACAGCTTGTGAGCCAGCACACAGTTTGGTGAGGGAGCTCTGTGTGGGTTCATGGGGTGGACATTTCTCATCTGTGCAAAACCTTCCTCTAATCCTTTGCAGAAAGCACAGCTTCTCTGTGGAAACAGATCTGGAATGGACACCAGGTCCTCTCTCTGTGTGTGTATGCAGGATTAACATTCCTCTCTGCAGCATGCGACCATCAGTAATAGTTACGGCTACTGTATTGTATTATCTCATCAATACTCTTGGTATTATCTCTCCAAACCACCCGTAATGGTCATTTATTGGGTCTTTCACTAGGTCTAGTTTATTCACTCACCCCCTTATCTCTAGGACAGTGGACAGAAAGACCGATTATCATGAGATGCATTCCCATCCTCTCAGAGTTTAAATTGCAGTACAGCTGTCCCCCGCTGTCCTGAATAGTCTGCTTGTGCTGTTGTTTTGGCATGAGGAAGCTGTCATGTGTTTTGTTTTACAGACCGTGCTGTTAACCTTCGCCCATTTTAAATATCGCCGTTCAACTCAAGGGGTAATCAGAGAGGATTTTGTTGGAGTCTTTAGACCTCTGTCTGTTCAACGAGCAGTTCCATGAAACAGAACAAAATTCCTCCATGAGTAATTTTAATTTACTCTACAGATGAACTGATCTGCTCATCGTTTATCGATTCATTTTACTAACCATGTGAGCTATTCCGAATCAACTCCACTTAGACAGAATATAAATCAAGCTAACTCATTATATAAATAAAGTAATAATTAAAACAAAACAAAACATACAAGTTAAAGTACTACTCTCCAAAAATTTTACCTACACGTGAACCTTGTACTCAAGTACAGTAATAAGAGTACACATAGTTTCTTCCTTTTCACTCTTGCACTTAGTGTTAAACAGAAGATTTCCCAGGTCTGAAACATGGAGTCAGTCTCTCCCTCTTCCCTGCACACCGATTAAGCTTTGATTCGTTCAAGAAAAAGCCATCGAATCAGTTTCAAATTCTCTGTGGAGCCTGAACATTGTGACATGGTGTATAAATGAAAAATGGTCCAGGGAGAGAGTTCAGGGGGGGGGACAAAATGGCGGGGGCGCCCGAGTAGGAAAGTATGGGCGGCTTTGGGTGCCAGAGTGGTCATGAAGTGAACTTTGTCTTAAATCTTCCCCCTTTTATTTTTAGCACTGCTAATTAGCAGTGGAAAATGGAATAAAAAAAAGGAAGAAATACAAGAAGGCCATGATAACAAATTGAGCAGTTATACAGGTACGATAGCCAAGCCAGAAATATTTCTGATTCATCTTTGTGATTAATCCAGATCCATTAACCGTTTAGCGGTCATGCGTTTCACTGGAATGGAAATGCACATCATTTAGCTTGAACGAGTTGTATGCAACCAGGTTGGTGCTGTGTGCTGGTTAGTGATGCAGGACTGGATAGAATGCTTTAGCTTGGATCTCTTCAGCTCGGCTGCGCTTCTGGCACTCTTGAGCTGAACAGTGGCGCAATGAGCATGACAATCCGTCAGGGATTCCCACCAGAGCTTTGACTCTCTCTCTCTCTTTTTTTTTCTCTCTTTCTCTCTCTCTCACTTTCTCTCTCACTTTCTCACGGTCTGGATAGGACCCAAGAGATCGGGGATTAGGATGCAATCCTTGCACTTTTCTTCGAAGGCTAGTCTGCTATTATTGTGTGGAACGTTCTCCATTACAGAAGTCATTCCTGCATTGAAGTTAATCAAGTGCCTTATCTGTGTTTGTAGTAAGCGAATACTCGAAGGCAGCGACCTTCGTGCTAGGAACACATTTAAAGACGGAGATACGGAAAGACGACAAGCGGATTTGACTTAAAATCTAAATGGACAGGAAAGACATGGACGTTAATGAATGAGCATTTGCTGGAAGTGTTTTCTGCGGTTTCAAAATAAAAGCCGAGGAGACGAACCAGACGTGCTCTAGCACAACGCTGAGCCGCTCTAGAGCTACAGCAGCTTTTATCAAAGCAGTCCAACACTATTCCAAATAAACCTCCTTTTATGTAAATACAACTCATCCCACTTTAATTGGGCAGTGTTGATTTTGGGTTTGCTGTGCACCGGTAGCCTGAACTCTACTTCCATGACATCAGCGGTTTTGTGTTGCTTAATTTCCCTAGAGTGTCAGGCCAGGAGTAGAGCTAGCCATGCGGAGAATGCGAGAAAGAAACACACCCACACTGCAGAACGACTCCAGCGGCGATGTTCTTTCAGATATCTGCAGTTTGCAAACATCATTACTTTGTTATATTTATCTTGGATCCAGGAGAAGCACATTTCACTAAGATTGTTTTTGCTCCATTTGTGTACCAGCATGGGGTACATGCATCTGTGTCCATACGCATGTTGTGTATTTCAGTGTGTGCGCTCCTTGCCTATTGGGTTAGTGTCAGAAAGCACATATTGTCTCTGGCTGTTATTCTGTTCTCACTTAGTCACATGAGGCGTCAGCACCCAGGGTGGGAACATGATGACATCATCATTCTCTCTTTTTTTTTTTTCACCTTCTTTTCAAGAGAAGCGCAGACAGTTGGCGGTTTGTGAAACCGTGCCCAAAAATCTGGAAGGTTCTGGCAACTCAGCAGAGGCTGTCAGTCATCGTGGTGTTTAATTGGAGAAAAAGTTTGTAGTCTTAGGCGATTTTTGAGTTGGTTTGATGGTCATTATGTGCACTTCTAATTGTGTCACACTCTTTTTAGCCAGGTGGGAATTGGTCAGAATACGCCATGCTTTACTGTATGTCTTTCCACCCAGAAAAAAATCCCCTTCCTCGTTTTCAAAGCCTACGTACTGTAGACATTAGACAGAGACGTAAAACAGAGCGGGCCTTCTTGTTCTCCATCTCAAAGTTTCTCAAAGGTCTTTGGAACCGTCTGTGACCTGGGCTTTACCCAGGCAGAGAGTCTGAGAGGGTCTGCCTCTTAATCATTTTTGCAGCCATCTAGTATGATGCCTTGTCCACAAATTACATCTCTCATCCATAGAAAAAGTTTGTGTGCGCCTCTGAAAAAACCTCTCATAGCACTAGCCTGAAAGAGAAGCGAGTGAGTCAGTCAATCTGAGGAGATTTTTTTTTTTTTTACTCACTTTCTTTTTTTTTTAAATGACATCCTTTTTGGGGTTATCCAAGGTGGCCAGACACCATCACTCATTCTCCATTTTATGTCGTCTGTGTGACCCAACTTTAACTATACTCCTCTTTGTCTTTTCCTTTTAACATATGCCATCTGGCAAAAGAGAAGCCCGGAGACAGGCAGTTTGTTAGAAACGTGACGTAGCGTTGAAAACAGCACCTTTGATTCGTATTACAGTTACTGTATGTTAAAGTTCAATCGTTGGGTCATTTGTAATTCGTTTGCTTTAATCTCTTGCACTAGTAACAGATCTCATTAGCAGAGACAGTCACACTGTGTGACACAAACCCTTGCCTGCTGTACACATCTGATTTATCAAACATTAAAAAGCACTTACAGTCCACTTTGCCGTACTCCAAATAGATATCGTCTTAATGCGAGTGTTGTTAATGTTTGGCACAGTTGAGAGAGGACCCTCCAGGGCCATTGTCTCTGCTGTTAATGTGTATTTGCATGGGGTTATTGGAGATCACAAATGAAACTTACCCACATTGTGTTGCTACAGTTTGGTTTTGCTACAGTAGCATACTTATCGGAGAATGGCGACAATGTCATGTGCCCTGTTTTTTGACTGCTTACGAGACTCTTGCTAGGGTGGTACAAGCTGAGTGTCTCTGGCATAGTTCCTGTTTGCTTTGCTTGTCAGCAAGGCGTGAAGCACCGACTGCACTTCCAGCTACCTGCCAGCAGTGACACCTCTTCTCTTGTTAAATCAGCAGCGTGTTGAAAGGAGGGATTTACCTGTAATTCTTCTATGAGCTGACATGTCTGCCTGCTCGAGACTCTGCCTTAGCTCAGCTGCAGGCAGCTAACATTTCTGCCAGTCCACCTGAGAACGCACATTAAGCTGTTATGTCACAGTATCAAAACAATTACTTGGCCTTTCCTCATACTACATGACACACAATAGCACGGCTAATCTCTGTGCGTTAGCCGAGCTGGAACGAGTAGCGATGTTGCAATCGACAGCTAGTTTGAAGAGAAACACAAACCCTTACACCACAGGGATTTAGCTATCGCACATGACAGTATTTTATACAAATGTACACATGTACACATGGTGTGTTGGTATGTAGATATTGAAATAATAAGTGAGGAAGCTTGGAACAGCACAGTGTTAAAGTGTCCCAGTGCTTCTACTAGCCTTAAAAGGGTGTCGAGGGAGAGTGGAGCGGCGTGCTTAAATCCTGCCGTCAGGTGGTAACATGAGCTGCCAAGTAGCGCCTGCTAACTGTGTTTATGAGATGGGTCGTGTGTTCCTGCAGTCGGAATGTGGGATGGGGAGAGAGGGCGAGAGAGAAAGAGGGAGTGAGACAGGGCGAGAGAGAGAGAGAGAGAGAGAGAGAGAGAGAGAGAGAGAGAGAGAGAGAGAGAGAGAGGGCGAGACAGGGAGAGAGGGTGAGAGTGAGTGAGTGAGAGAAAGAGTGAGAGAGAGAGGGGGGCAAGAGAGAGAGAGGGAGAGAGAGAGAGAGAGACAGAGAGAGAGAGCGCAGGAAAGAGAGAGAGAGAGAAAGAGTAGGAACATACTATGGGTGAAGAGTGAGTTGTACTCTTAGGCACGCACACACACGTACACACACTCACACACAGACTCTCTGTGGGATCCTGCACAGAGCTTTAGGCGTTCACACCCACCTCTGCAGGTTCACAGCCTGAGACGTCATAACACTCACTGACAGACTAATACCACTCTGTGCAAGTGGGTGGCAGAGACGTTTTAGGCTTGGATTGCTTTTCTGAATAAAGAATAGCTAGTAGTAGGGCTAGATGATCAGGTACACAACATGTAGCCCAATGGCAAGAAAAGGTACAGTTTAGAGCCTTTATTTCTGACAGTGAATACACTAAATATGTTCCCTTAGTAGGGTATAACACTGTAATGTAGTGTATTTCATTCCCAATAAAAGGCCAGTTAAGATTTAGCTATATGTGACGGTGGCTGCTGCCAAGTCATTTAATATTTGTATGTAATCATTTTTATACCATTCACATTTTCAGTTTAGGTTAGCATATAAAAAAGTGGCTTGCTTATTCATTCATTCATTCATTCATTCATTCATTCGTTCATCTGGTTAATACGATTTTTTTGACAGCCCTGATTAATATAGGAAGAGGAAACGATTGACAAAAAAAAAAGTGGATGAAATTACACATAAAAGCTTGAAAATCTTTCAGAATAATCCAAAAACCACTTCCCTTCACTAATGTCCACTAATTACCTACACTCATTTCCCAGATGCACAAAAACATTAAATACGTTTGGCTGGAGGGAAGTAAATGATCTGTCAAATAATAATTATGGTACTTCTGCATGCAACAGTTCAGGAAATTTATTAACAAAGCTATTAAATACAAAGGCTTTGTGAAACAGGAGTTTTTGTTCTTATGGATCGAATTCAGTGTAAAATAAAATCTAAAGACCTCATTCGGGTCTCAACAAATGACTCAAATAATAGGAACGATAAATAGTTAAATACAGACTATCATATTTATTGAAACCATTAGTTTTTTTTTTATTGCTGAATATTTCACCCACAGAATGTATACCAGGCAATTAGATATTATTTCCATCCCATATAAAACTCAGTCATGATTTGAATCCGACACGTAATTGAAGATCGGCTTTTTATTTCATTTTGTTGAACTTTTTTCCTAATCTCCGATGACAGTTCAACAGCAATAACCTTAATGACGTCTCCGTTAGCACGGCTAGCCGTTGCTACAGTACGTGACGCAAGGGGAACATTTTATTCATAATAACGATAATAAAACTAATAATCGTGGTCGTTGTTCAGTGCCGGCTCCATGTTCTTTGAGCTCGGGTGACTTTCGGATTTCTACGCACACTTGGAACACTTTCTATGCACACAGATTTGTTTTAGTTTTTATGTTGCTGTGTTTCTGACCAATAAACGAAAACTTTTTTTTTCCTGGAAATTTTCTTTATTGTATCTGTTAGAGATTGTATCTTTGTTCAGCTTTCTGTAACTAAACTGCGTACATCTTGGATCCATATCAGAGTAGCTCAGCTAGCAATGTCCTCGTCGCAGTGTTTTGTTGGAAATCTGGCGGTGTCCTGTTACACATAAAACCGTGGCTGTCACACCTCCTTTGTGAAGCAGAGCAGGGCCAGGACTTGTTCAGGTGGGCCGTCAAAAGAAGCTTTCAGCACTTCCCTCTTCGCCTTTCCTTGGCAATCTACAGAACGGGATTAGTCATCGGGTCTGTATCCCAAACTATTTTACAGAGTACGTTATCTCTCCCAAGTATCCACTTAGAGCGATGCCTGATAGCGTTACATGATTTGTGAGGAGAGCAGTTTAGTCACAGCCCCTGCCTGTAGGAGTGCGCCACTGTAATTTGTAAGTGCATTAGCGTGCGGAGAGATAAGACGAATGGAGGTACAGACGCAACGCAAAATAAATAAAGTCGGTGCACGAGTGTGTCAGGGGCCGAAGAAGCTTTGATTTCATTTGCCTTTTTTTTGGCGGCATGGCAGTTGCTGCAGATGCAGGACAAACTCTGAACAGCTGTGGAGTTCCTCTCCATTATCCGTGTTCTCCTCTTACACGGACTGACCGCTTCTGTACACGCACACCGCCGAGAATAGCGCTCCACACACAGAACAGACAGCTGCTCAGACAGCTCTCTGCATGTGAAAAGTGACCCTTCCTTTTATCTTGGCGCATTGCACAAATTCAATTGTTAGCCAGTAGCCTTTAATAGGCCCCTGTGATCTTTAAATGCTACTTTATATAGCATTCTATGCTATTAGCTGTTATCTCCTCCTACAAAAGCATAATGGTGTGTATAAATAACACAAGCAAGAAATGCAGCATGTTTTCTTTATCCTTGTATGTATCAGATAGTTAATTACCAACCTTCTTGGAAGTGTGTGTGTGTGTGTGTGTGTGTGTGTGTGCGTGTGTGTGTGAAAAAACTGCACGTTGTGTGGAAAGCTTTTTAGGCTTGCAACAATGCAGCATTAATCTGAAGTCGACTCCGAGTTCCGTCACACATCGTAATTTAATCGCTTACGATGTTGTTGTCTCTGGATTCTTCCAGTATATCTGCAGAGTTTTAGTGGCCCCTAGGGGACAACGTTTAGCCAGCAAGCTTGTACGTGCTAAGGCTTCTGATTTCTTACCTCTTTCTTGACGGTTATTTACGTTAAAGTGTTTTGTAAAAAATCATTTATGCTGTACGACACTATGCTACAATCTGCATGTTACATTGAATAGCGCTATCAGTGTAGTATTATTCATAGAAGCTGGTGTATTAGTCACTCAGCCAATAGCTCAGTGCATGGGAGTGTTAGCTGAGTGTATCGTAGTGGAGTGTGTCTCCTGACAGCCAGGGAGAATGGGGCCAACACGTAGTTCGTCCAAGACAACATGGAGCCAACCTCTGCACAGGGCTGTCACTTTTTATCTGATATTCGAACATAAATAGAACAAGACTTGGAAATTTCATAGGCAAACTATAATTTGATGATACAAATATTAATGCACAGCCTAAGCACATTAGACAGCTTTGCATTTTGTTGTTTAGCATCTGATCCAGCAGTCGGCACTCTAAAAGTTTTGAATGTCCTCTCGACCCATCAGTAAATTAAGCTAACGTTACAAAAATGGAAGATAACAGCAAACAGCGGAGCTGCCTTGAGCGGAGAGTTACGAACCGTCTAAATCATCTAAAAAGCAGCATGTGGAAGTATTTAGGATACTAGACTGTAGATGACAAAGTTACAGTCAAAGATAAGGCCTGTTTGTTTATTTTGTAAAAACAAACAAACAAAAAAAACAGTTGTCTTAGACCTCCATGACAATAAACCTATTGACTTACCACCCCACTTGTCCTCGACAGGTATTGCCCAATAAAAAAGCCCATGATTGCTAGTATCACTTCTGTACAGCAAGAAGGAATGCTCACAATAACCAACTTTTTTTTTATTAAGTGAGTTTGCCGTGTATTTTAATAGTGGTACAGACGCATCGTTAGGAGTAAGATATACCAAAATGTTAATGACTGCTTATGTAAATGATATTTTGTTTAGGTTTAGGCTTCAAGTTCAAGCCAGATCAGATTCATATGTGCATTTGATGATGACGGTCAGAAGAATCTGCGTGTCCTTAAGGATGTAGGGCTCTGGGGCTTTAGAAAGGGCAGAGATTTGTCTCTGATAATAGTGGTGTCTTTTCCTCTTTGTTCTGCACACTGGCTGTCAGTAATCAAAGCCTCCACAGGCTCGTCACTCTCGTGTCTGTCTAATCCTGCCAGATTGCATAATTACAGGCTGTTGGGCCCGCATACAGTCACAGTAAGTGGAGCTTTGATTCTGCGCATCCATTTCACCAGCCTAGAGCAATCACGTCAACCGCATAATAACAGAAAAAAAAAATCATGACAACTTTCCTTCACCTGCAATTGGTTTATAAAGTCTTAGAAAGAAAAAAATGACCCACAATCGGTCAGTCTATTACTTTCTTTACTGGTAATTACAAGGTTCCACAGCCATGATAAAAGAAGAGAACTCCTTCCTGACTTTAAGAAGACAAGTTTTTATTTGGTGTTCAGGTCTGTTAAAGTTTAAAGTGCTTCTCGGTGATGCTACTAATATAGAGAAAGGCTACATCTCATTTGAAGAAAGAACACCACATTTCATTAACCAAAATTCTAGATCTTTTTTAATAATATATCATATAGAATTATCACGTCAAACACACACACACACACACACACACACACACACACACACACACACACACACACACACACACACACACACACACACACACATATATAAATATAGTGTATATATACTTGTTAGTTTTTTCTTAGACTATATTAATGTACATAACTCACCTCATGTTAGAAAAAGTTTTAGCCTAGTTAATTTTTTTTAGAATTTAGAAGCACAGCTTTTTAAAAGCACACGGGAGCTTTTACATTAATGAATTTATGATCCATCCATCCACGTACACCTGAAACGATAAGAAACGAATTAACCACAAGATAAGCCATGACAACACAATACATCAACCTCTGGCTTTAATTTGATTTGACGTGGTACTCCGTGCAAACGTGTTTTTGAAGCTTTTAAGCCTGACTGTATAACATTGAGGAGATTGTAACACCTGTGTGTCTTACTTATCAAGCTTGTACAGTATAATCA
This sequence comes from Tachysurus fulvidraco, assembly GCF_022655615.1. NCBI lineage: Eukaryota > Metazoa > Chordata > Actinopteri > Siluriformes > Bagridae > Tachysurus > Tachysurus fulvidraco. The sequence goes on from NC_062537.1 coordinate 3,889,133, forward strand.
GCGATCTCGTTTTTTACCCAATGCATCATATGCTTTTGTTTGCTTTGTCACCTCCTTAATGAGCATTCATTGTCTGATTAATGCAGTTTTCTGGGAAAGCATACACTGCCACTCTCCAGATTGTAAAGAAAATATGATGTATCACCTTTCTGATAGAACAACCTCAAGGGCACAGTGTGGCATCAGGCCATGTGGAGATCAGCAGAGAAAAGATAACTTCACGGCATTAGTCACACCAATGGACACAGCAGGCAGAGTATCGCGTCTGCCGAGCTAGACGATATTCTCCAGTAATCTGATAAGAAGCCCAGGTGATTTACAACCTTACTGTCTGGAGTTATTGTTCTTTTTTTTTACTTTTTACGAGGCACAAGGCTGTTGGAGCAGCATTACAGACTGGCTCTTACTGCCTTCTTCATGATCAGATAAAAAATACTATATAAACATAATGATTGTGTCATTATAGTTTGTGTTGTTCTGGATAAGGCTAATTTGTGTGTATATTGTGAACCCTTAAAATGATTTATAGCACACAATGGACTACCTTTGATTAGCTTTATATAGTGTTATACACAGCTTATATAAAATATACACACTTACAGTAGCTAATCCCAATGATAAAGACATTTTTTTGTCTAATTGAGTTTAACAACATGGCGGTGAAAGAGAGGGCCTCTGACTGACACTGTCACGCATCAGGTGCTGTGAATTTAACCAGCCAGGAGGTTGTGTGTGTGTGTGTGTGTGTGTGTGTGTGTGTGTGTGTGTGTGTGTGTGAGCGTGTGTGAGTGAGAGAGAGAGAGGGGGAGAGAGAGAGAGGGAGAGAGAGAGAAAGATTGTGTACATGTTTTAGTATCTGGACTTTTAAAGGAACCTCTCTTATATTTTCCACAGGGAAATTTTCAGAGCCCTTTATCAATCCGAAATGATTAAGTGTGTATCAGTTCATCGCCGTGACTGTCGTTCCTGCATTCATTTGCTAACACCCTCTTATCGAGCGTATCGCACTCTTGTGATTAATGTGTGGGCGTAAATCATTTGTCAAGCCGAATATGTGCTTTTCAGACAGCTAGCCCCATAATACAGACCACAAATAATAAATAATTTCAGAGTATTATATTTTTATATATATATATATATATATATATATATATATATATATATATATATATATATATATATGTATATATATATATATATATATAAAATCTCGAAAGTTCTTTTTTTAGCATTTTGTGTTCATCTCATTATCTCCCGTCGTGTCGTGGGAAGCTGAGCCCCAGCTTTACAGTAAGTGAGGGAGAGATCTTTCAGAGATGGATAGCATTTCCAGTGTTTATTGACTGCTCAGAGAAAGCTTCAGACAGCAGGGATATAGAGATACATTAGCAAACCAAAAAAAAAATCACGGTCTTTGACGAGTGGAAGAGGAGAGGAAAGCATCACGCTCCACAGACAGCCAGACTTATCGATTGCACCAGACCTGCCACTCTCTCGAACCCACTTCCTGTGTTGTCAGAACCGAGCACAACAGTAGGGCAAAACACACATAATTAGGTTTTATAGTCTGATCATCAGAGCCTTTTATAGTCTAATCATTCAACGTGTTACAGGCCGGACAATACATCCTGATGCTTATCACGTTGAAGTGCTGCAGACGGAGAGAGCCAGAGAAAATGAACGCGAGGTTTGCTGATGCGCTGTTTTCTGACTCCGAATGTCAGCATGATGTGCAAGTCAAAGCACTTTGCTAATTTATTGACATTTTTCTCCTTTGTAAGACAAGCTAATCAGTGCTCAGACTTGTGAAGGTTTGGAAGAGAAATGGAAACTGATCTGACTAAACGCCAGGTTGGCAGATGTCATGTTGCAAACTCAGGATGTTCTCGACCGAGTTGATTACTTGAACAGGCTCTCATTATCAGACACAAAGAAGCCTCTTCATCGTGCTTTCTGCTGGTCCGGCTTTAATCTCATTGCAGCCTGAGATGCGTTTTAATACATTTTTTAACATTTTTTTTTAACTAAATGACTGTCTGTGGATGCGTCTCAGTACACGACATGAATCTAAACATTGTTACACTTTGGGGTGGCCATTCAGACAAAAAGATCATATCGCGATTCACTTGTCTACAAAACAAAATTATTTACAAACAATTAAGTAAAAATATATGAATAGAAAAGAGGGAAAAGATTGGAATTGGATTGGGAGAATTATTAAAGGTGGGGTCTCAGATTTTTGAGAAATGCTTCAGAAAACTGAGTCAGGCCGAATAATAAACAAAAATCAAAACAAAATATCAAAACAAACATGTAGCCAATGAGCAGAAAGGGGCGGGGCTTGTCAATATGCGGCGGAGAGAGTGTTCAGTGCGCCTGTGTGACGTTAGCAGAAAGCGGTTTTAACATTGACATGGAGGATAAAAACAAAGAAAGAAAGCAAAGAAAGGCTTACGATAAGGCAAGAAGTAGGACGTGTTAATATAGGATCAGCTTTCCAGCACTGGGGAGAACTGAAGGAGCAGGAAGTTGGCCACATATTCACAGGTTGGAGTTTCCCGAGTCAATAACTCCTGAGCTAAACGCTGTTACTACACAAATAACACCTCTTTTCTATCGTAGTAATGTAGAGAGGCAGCTACAACCGCGTTTTTATGTAGTAACAGCGTTTAGCTCAGGAGTTGACAACTTTAACTCAACAAAAAACTCAACTTTACTTAAGACGCCGAGGCGCTTTTTTCCCTCTCGATAGGTGAGTAACGTTCGTTTTGCTTTTTTACACAGAACTAATATATGCCTTTGTCCTTTACATGATTATGCTTGTGTGTCATTTTTGCTTGTTTGTTTATCTGCAATCGTATTGTTCTTCCCTTCAGCTATGATAAAGACACATTTCTTTCCATTATTTGCCGGGGTTACGTATGTATTGTGGGCGGAGCTATCGATACAGGGGTGGGACCCATTTGGGTTAGGGGCGTGTTTGTTTTGGAGATTTTATGTGTCAACATTGGCTTTCAAACATCAGAGACCCTGCCTTTAATATTTAGAAATATTTAGATTTAGATTTTTGTGTGAATTTTTGTCTGTGCAAATATAAAAAAGTGCTTAAAAATAACATTTTAAAGTTTATAATAGAAACCAGCACTGAATGGAATCGGTTTCAGCTGATAAGGAAGGTTTCATTATCCTTGTCACAAAAGAGAAAACCATACATTTAGCCTTCTATAGCAAGTCAAAGTTTGGAATTATTAAAAAAATAATAATAATCTATGATCTTGTGTGTGATTGATACTGTAATATTATCTTATATATAATATCATACCTTGTTTTTTTTTGTTGTTGTTATTTCTCCCTGCACGACCGTTCAGTCTAAAGCTTGTGTGCTGTCGTTAACTGTTCATCCAATTAAGAGTTTAGTGAATTACATTCTTCAGTTAAAAGAAAATTATAGAAGAAATGTCTTGAAGCAGATTTCCAGCGTAGAAAGAGTCCCTGTGACATCTGTAATGATCATGGTCTCGTTATTTCCACCTCATTGCACTTCAATGATGTAGAAAGCGCTCAGTGATTAGAGGCAGATGTGAGGAAGTAAGAGAGCGGAGGTTTTCTGAACCCCACGCGACAGTCATACAGTATATATATGTGTGTGTGTGTTTTTAATTATTTTTTTTAATTGAATCATGTAAATAACTGCTTGAATGAACCGGAATTATAGGAGATGCATATAATTTTTTAATGTGTATTTTCTATGGAAACACTTACGGCTTCTGCTCTGTAGTACTGGCTCAGAAGTGAATGGCATGGAGATCGTTAAAAAAAAAAAAAAGGATCAATATATGATAAAAAACAAAACAAGAATCTGAAAACATTGGAGCGAGAATGAAGGATGTACAAGGTATTTGTTGACAGCATGTTAGATTGGGGGGAGGCTGGTTCTGCTGATACACTATTACATGCTCTCAGACAGCAGTGTACACATGTACTACCTTTTTGCACTGTATCCTTTATTGATTTTTTTTTGCATTTAATCAGCTCCCATCTCTACCTCGCGTTCAGCAGGTTTTAAAAATCTGTCTGATCAGCATATCAAATATTGACAAACCCTGAGTGCTGTGTGTAAAATTTTAACCAAAATTAAGTCAACTAATTTTCTCATAATTACCGAAGCTGCCTTCCAGGACAGGAGACATCTCGAGTTGACACAAGACTTGATCGTACACTTCACGCACACACGCGTTATGATACAGTATGTTCACGCAGTGCAACAGTAATCGGACCTCAGGTGTACTGTACTGTACTTGCAACAGTACGCAACATAACCGTGTCACAATCACACATGATTCGAACTATTTTCTTGCCTGATGTTGGAAAATTAGTGCTAGTCAGGACATAGTAACAGTGTACAAAATAGACCCTTGTTGCCTTGTTACAATCTTTGTATTAATATAACATTGTTATAGTTTGTAGTCTTGTAATTGATTTGTATTTGTAATTTCTTTTTAATGTTACATCATTGCACTCGACAACAAAAGAACAAAAGTTTCAGGCTTAAACACTGTTGAAAAACTTTTTTGAGTAGTTTAAGCTGGCCATCAGTGTAAAGACTCGACACCCAGAACTTTCTCTCCATTAATATGACCTATTAAACTTTAGTAGCTATAAGTAAACTATGCACTAAACTAGTACTATGACCTGTAAATAGTGCTTGAAAGTGGATATTGCAGCTATGATTCCATTAAAAGTAATCATGTGTATATTTAAAACACCTAAGGAGCGTTTCTCATGGCCTTCTGCAGAACAAAGCGGTGAGATGAGAGGTATCAGATGTGTATCATGTGTGCTTCAGGGGCCGTAGAGTAGCGCACACATCTCCGGAACGTTCTGCTCTGCTAACATTGTCTGGCTGAGGTTTGTGGGAGAGGTGACACACAAACACACACACGGCATTAAAAAAGATAGTGCCGCTGTAGTGTAGACATCTGCTTTCTCAAGAGCTGCCAGGTTCATTTAGAAGAGCCGGGCTTATCTACAATGAATTATTTATTATTGTTGCGGAAGGAAGATTCTCAGACTTGGTGATAAAAGAAAGGTCAGGAGACAGGTGTGGGTTCAGAGTGTATGGAGTCCACTGTGAGAAAGACGTTCGTACCTTCCGGATGTCTCTGTATCACTAAGGTCTCAAGCTCTTTCTGTTACCAGGCTGCTTTTACTTGGAAATATATTCAAATTTGTATTTGATTCTTTTTTGGCTCTCTCTACTGTATATGTTTCATTCTGTCCTTCCCAGAGAAAAAGGCATGGTCTCTGCACCTGTCAATATCACTGAAGGAGGCATAAAATAACTTACAGGTGATATATATATATATATATATATATTTATATATATATATATATATATATCTACAAAATGTTGGAGCACCAAAAATGTAATTACATTGCATTGCATTGCAGTGTATTGAATTGTATATTATTGAATCATTGGCTGCTTTAAATGTTAAAGATTGAATCTTTGATCACGTGTCAGGAAGCAAATTGTTTTAGAAGGAGAGATGGAGAGATAGAGACATCCCTCCTTTCCAGGAAGGATCTAAGAGTCAGGTTTAGGGCAGAAGGTTAAAGCCTGGGGTGATACACACACACACACAGGTGAGTGAGTAGCGGAGATGCTCAGCATTCCTCCAGGCAGTCCTCCTGCACTTAGTCAGTCAAAGAAAGGTTAGCTGTAATTCATGCTCTTGATCTCTTCTTCCGCTGCTGTCTGGAGCAACCTGCCTCCCTCTCTCGCACTCTCTTGCTCTCTTTCTTGTGCTCTCTTTCACTTCAACTTAAACCGACCCAGCCGGGGGTCTCCCTGCTCCGTGCTTCCCTTCACTTCGGAACTATCCATCAAGGACCCGTCTGGTTGTGAGAAACCCAAGAGAGCTCTCCACAAAGCATTCTTAACTCTGTGTGTGTGTGTGTGTGTGTGTGTGTGTGTGTGTGTGTGTGTGTGTGTGTGTGTGTGTGTGTGTGTGTGTGTGTGCGTGTGTGTGTGTGTGATGGAATCCTTTGACCTGCAGAATGCATTGAGGCCTTTCAGAGTACCTTAGGGTCCCAAAACCCTGTCTCACCCACCCAACCCACACACACACACACACACACACACACACACACACACACACACACACACTGCGCTCATCTCTATGAAAGACTCAGGCTTTGCAGCACTCACTCTTGTTTTTTTCTTTTGGCTTTACTACTTTATGGTTTCCTGCAGAGCTGCTGATCCTCAATATGAGATTCACAGACACAACATAACGTGGGAAATAAAAATATTTACACGCACAAAATTGCCAAAGAAGTTAAGATAAGATAAATATAAACAAGCAAATATGATATTTTTTCTGTGTAAAAGAATTCTCTAAAAGGCTAAAGTCAAGAAAGGCTATTCTCTAAAAGGCTATAGTCAAGAATTCTCTAAAAGGCAAAAGGATAAATCTGTAAATCCTGTAGATACACAGGCAGGCTTGTGACATTAACACATGAAACTTTCTGATCAGAATCTTCTGAATCTAAATATATACAGTATAATGTATAAGACATAAGTAAAGTAAGCTGGTTTTTCTAACATTTTTTGTGTGCAACTAATTAAGTGTGCACATGTGTGTGTGTGTGTGTGTGTGTGTGTGCGTGCGTGTGTGTGTAAGGCAAACAGGGACCTGACTATATTTGGGTAGTCAAGCGTGGTTGATGATCCCTACACCTGCTGTGGGACAGGAATTGTGTAGCCTCACTATGTTTGTGTTCTGACAGAAGCACCCAAACACACACACACATACACACACACACACACACACACACACACACACACACACACACACACACACACACACATACACACACATGCTTGCACTCAAACACAGACCAAATTAATTAAAATTAGAATCAAAACGACAGAGGATTAGGTGAAACAATGCAGACAATGTCCCTGTTGTCTTGTCATGTCTCCACAGTGGGCTTTCAGTGCTCAGTCGCAGAAAGTCTATACAATCCAATCTTTCAATCACAGTTTTTAACCTGTATTAGGGGAGATTTAGTGTTTGCTAGTAAGCGAAGGCCATAAAGTTGGCAGTACTTTGCCATGTTTTTCCATGGTACTTGGACATAAAACATATTGTTGTCAGTTGAATAAACTTTTGTCTTGTGTGAACTCACTTCCTGTAACCTGGCCACATTCAGACATTCCTGCACGCGCACTCTGCATACACACAATTACTGCTTGTTAGAAAAAAGTGTGATATTGTAAACACACCAATCCACCCCAGCCTTCCCTCTTATAATTGCAGCTTCTGTGAACCCTGGAGGACCCGTTCTTTCCAGGCACGCCACCGTTCCTCCGAGCAGCCTTTCATGTCGATTGCTGATCTCTATACTCACCGGTGGGCTTGTACCATTATAACAATTTATTCATCTCTTATTCATCTTGTCAATGTCACATTTACTCTGGTCACGTTATATCAAGCTGTATGCATTTTACATAGGAAATTGGAGTATGTTAGTATGAGTTATTAGTCAAATCAGGTATCAGTCAAAAAGCGTATGATTATTTGCATTATTTGCACGGGTGGGTTAAACATTCTGATATGAACTATCAGCCTACCAACACCAAATCATTTTAATGATAAATAAATAGTAAAAAGTGTTTTAAAAAACGGTTTAAAAAGGATTATTTAGAAAATGCACATTTTTAAAGTATACTACAGTATGTGTTACCGCAGAATGTCTTGAAAGTCCACTGTCCACTATGAGTTTTTGCAGTTGTCATTGCCAGCAAATTTCCCGACACAGCCGGTTATATCATTATGCTGTTTCTTGCTCTTCCTAAACCTCAAATAAAGAGTTTTCCAGTCTGTGGCTTTGTATGAATCAGTCATTGTGATTTTTTTTTTTTTTAAAGGTAAATGGTGAGCAGGGGAAACAAAACAAGTTTTCTACCCAGTGCTTTCTTTTCATCACACCTTTTGAAAGTTTCTGTTGTACTTAGTAGAACTTTTATCCACATTTGGGCTTTTTCACCTGTCCGAGGGTCGTTTGCCAGCTTAGACGTTTTTTTTGTCTGTGCTTTTCTAATTGGCGAGTGGAGACAGGAGGCTCCCCCGGGTTGTGCAGGGACCTCGTTAGTGCGGTCTCTGTGTAATCCTTTTGTTTTTGCAGTGTGAACATAGAAGCCAGGGCATGAACTTGTGACGCCAGGTCTGCAGTGTAGCGCCACTCACCCGTGCTGATCTCCCTCCCTCCTGCGCCTGTTATTATAAGATGTGTCAAAGGGTCGAGACCACAACAAACTCTAAACACTAAGCCCCTCCTTGTTCTCCCCCACGTTGTCTGGTTCACTTGGAATATGAGGGTGGTTTGTAAAGCCCCAAAACAATGTAGAATGTCCTGAAACACTTTTGTTTGTGTATGGATTTGTGAGGAATGGACTAAAAACTGACACACTAGCATTTAACAAAATTAAGTCTTAGATCTGTATATTCTCTATGTGTGTGTGTGTGTGTGTGTGTGTGTGTGTGTGTGTGTGTGTGTGTGTGTGTGTGTGTGTGTGTGTGTGTGTGTGTGAGAACATACAGGAGCAAACGGGAGTACAAGGTGTTAGAGACCTGACACATCCTGCCTGATGCAGTCAGACATCTGTGGGGGTGAGGAAGGGTTGGTAGGCCAAAGCAGTGACCTCTTGTGTCCATGCTGCTTTTTGTCGCCTTTAATTAGAGAATTTGACTTGTACTGTCATTTTGAGTACAATGTAGACACTTTCCAAACCATTCATTAAAAAGCTCCTGTGGATTTGGCAAGACGGTTGTCGGCTTTTTATTAACACCAAACCACACTACCCCGCGCCCCACTATCACTTTTTTTTTATTTTAATTGAACAGACCTGGCCCTGCCAGAATAGTGTAAATATTTATACTTTCTATGGGCTGTGAACCGTTTGGTTAATTACACAGGATCAAAAAAGGGGGCTCTGTCTAAAGTTAGCAAATCCTCCCTCTTTTCCCTTTCTGCTTGTCTTATGTTCACTTGGCACGCCAACCAAACCCTCATAGACAAGTTCGGTGTGTGTGTGTGTGTGTGTGTGTGTGTGTGTGTGTGTGTGTGTGTGTGTGTGTGTGTGTGTGTGTGTGTGTGTGTTAGGGGGTGTTGATTTCTCAAGTGCTGTAATGATTCTTTTTGCAATATTGTTTTACAAGCGTTTGAAACAGGAGCCCGTCTGTTTCTCAGCTCCTCCGTGTGAAAAGCCTTGTGTGATCTGAAAGGGAAATATCAGCTAGTGCTACACTATTAGCACCAGGGACCCAAACCCCAACTTTCAATATTTCACATTCACAACAGATTTGGTGCTCTCTCTTTCTCTTTCTCTCTCTCTCTCTCTCTCTCTCTCTCTCTCTCTCTCTCTCTCTCTCTCTCTCTCTCTCTCTCTCTCTCTCTCTTTCAGTGTGGGTGTAAAAGTAAAAGAGCAGAAATATTAATAGAACAGAATAGGATACTAGTATTCTGCCATAGTTGAGGTGTCAGACTTGTTATTTTGTTCATAATTCACTGTCTTTGTGAGTCTTGTGCTTCATTTGTACCTGTGTCAGTTTAAAAAAAGGCAAATGATCAACTCCTCATATGCATGTATGTAGTAAGCTCAGCTTTTCCACTTGTATCCAGATTTTTCCAGTCACAGACCTGCTATAAGAGTTCAACTTGTGTTCTTGTGCAAGGCACCATCACCAAATCTATCTGTCTGTCTGTCTGTCTGTCTGTCTGTCTGTCTGTCTGTCTGTCTATCTATCTATCTATCTATCTATCTATCTATCTATCTATCTATCTATCTATCTATCTATCTATCTATCACTAGTAGTGATCCATTGGGTCTTATTGTTTTATAGCAAATCGTCTAAATTAAATCTGATATATTGAGTGATATAGAGAATGTGTCTATGATGAACAAATCCTTTTTTTGAAATATTGCAAATATCAGAAGTGTGTGAAGAATGTGTGGGTGTGTGTTTTACCTCAAAAAGGCTGAGAAAAAGCAAAAAAGTAGAGCTCGGACTTTTACAGTGTCTAAATTATTAGTGCAAGTTCCACACCTTGGTGTGGTTTGGGGACGTAGTTGGGTGAAAATGGAGCGGAAACCTGTCAAAATGGGTTAATGAACTGACACAGTTTAGCAAAGGTACTGTATGTCTTAACCTACTGAAAATGTATGTCAGGATTATTATGGGATTTACCCAAAAGGTTCACTAGATACTAGGTAGAATAAAGCAGTTATTTGAGTCTATCTGGTTATTAATGTCATTCTGCCGCATCAATATCTCCCATCGAGAGTCCTTGCTGATCTTGTCCATGAACTGTCGAGCTCTGTTTTTGTTGTAATATGGCTTTAAGCAGTTTTAGTCACTACCTTCTGCCAGCTCAATAAATGTTTCTACCATGTCCTCTCAAATACTGTGCCATGGGGTTTGTAGATTTCCAAACTTTCCAAACTTTAACAGAAAGGATAGTAAAACATAAAAGTTGATATCACCACAATTAAATTCAGTAGAGTTTCCTTGGTGTGAACACAACAACCCTGTGCAAATCTCTAAATGAAGTAACTGTCAGCAAGTGGACAAACGGTGTGTATCCTCATGACTCCTCAGCCTTGGTGGTACCATGGAATTTGGCCACATTTTTTCCTTTGAGTTATTCTAACACCATGTTCCAGTGTGAGGAAAGTGAGCTGTGGTGATTTGGCAAGCAGGCTTGACACAAACAAGGTACTCCTCTCATTAGCCTCTAGAAAGTGTGCGAGGCTTAGCGTGGTGTTGGAGGGGCCTGGAGGAACACTACTGCTGTTCTTGGCTACTAGCTCATGTTGCTGCAGCTATGGAAAAGTACAGCTCTCTCTGGATGAGGTACTTCTGTTCCAGGCAGGGGCCGGACAGCAGTAAGTGAATGTGAGTGTATTAACTGTTGCTGTGGCCCACCAGGTTATCAAGAACAGCAGGTGGATTTAGGTTTTTGCAGGTCAGTGTACGTCGAATGGTACTGGGGTCAGCATAGTGTTGCCACCTCACACCTCTGGTTGGATGCAGATCTCGAGTTGTTATTATTTATGTGGTGTCCTTCGTAAGTTCTCCCCGTGTCCATGTGTATTTACTTTGTGTTCTTTGATTTCCTCCCTGTTCCCAAAAACAGGCCAGTAGGTGAATTGTCTGCGCTCCATTTAAGGGTGTACACTCCATTTTACACAAAGTGTTCCCAGAATAGGTCTCGCAACCATGACCGAAGAGGAATAAATGAACGATACTAAAAAAAAACAGTAGACATGAGATGAGCGATAAGTCCAGCGTCTGTGACTTTTCTTAGGCTTTTCATAATAACTTGACTTCTGAACATCCTTAACTGCTCATTTTAGTTTTAAATGTACAAAATTTCGAAAATGATCACATTAATATGCCATCGTACCCTGCAGCTACGACTTCAGCCTAAAGGCCATTCTGCGTGTTCGAGTTGAATATTACTTTACATGAAAGGTTTCACAGCCTGGAGTCCTGCCATAGGCAGTTTGGTTTATGTGTGAATTGAAGATTCTCAAGTCTACACTTGTGAAATTGATGGAATCCGGTCATTTTATCAACACGTTTGAAAGAACTTCCTCTTTGTCTTCCGTCCTCTGGGACTCTGCACATTTTTTCCACAGTTAATGGAGCAACAAACAAACAGCTTTGGGTAAAGCTTTGACCCAGCAGAGTAATTAGGATGTTATGTCACTTTATAATGACAGTTTAACAATTCTTTTATGTACAATTACCTTAAATGTACAGTATAAGTTGCTTTTACACAAAGTAAGCAAACTATAATACAAACAACTCAGACTTTTTTTCCTTCAGATTTTGACTTGAAAGCTTAGTGGTGGTGTCATGTGACCATGGTATAGATTGTTTAAAGTCAAATTTTTAGCGTTTTACTTCGGGTATTTAGACTTCAAAATTCATAGTTGTGTTCATTTGGGAGGATCATCTTGATAAACAAATCTTGTAAAAATCATGAATGTTCTGCAATAAAAAAAAATAAATCAATGTTCTGCAATAATCCACAGAGCAGTTGAACAATCCAACATTTCTGAGTTAGCCTACAGAAATTCCTCATCCCTGCATCCACAACTCTACTGTCAATTTGTAAGGCAGCACAAAAAGACAAACGCATACTGCACATAAGATCACAAGTCTAAGGGCATGGACGATTTTCTGTATTACCTTACAATTTATAATTGACTACACTTTTTTTTTTTTTTTTTTATTGCCCAAAATATTTTTACAGAATCTCTAAGCACTGAAAAGGCCTCACTTAACTCCAGCATGGATGATGGAGCTTATATGTACGACTGGATTTGTGGGGTGAGCTGAAAAATGACAGGATCCAGGGCTGCAGAGCCTGTGTCTGATTTCAGTGAGAATGCAGGAGTCTCTACATCTCCTCAGAGCTGAGAACCAACCCCAGACACCCAAATCTGACAGCTGCTTCTCCGTTCAGCGTCGTTCCAGACCGACATCCGGAAACCTCATTAAACGCTTCCACATCTTCTGGTTTATTTTGATCCATCTTTTGCTCCCATTCTTCTCCTTTGATCAAGAAAATGAATGTGCTCATCTATTTAACCCTTAGACCTAACCATATCTATATCCTTCTGATAGAAACTGTCTGGTTTAAGCAGTTTACTGAAATTTTTTATTTTTAAAAAAAAAAAGATTCCATATAGTAAAAATGCCCACCACACCAGACAAGTCGTAACTTTTTTCATGCCTCAGACTTAAAGGTGATTTTCACATTTTTACAACCAGAGGCATCGCCCCATTGCTTTCTCTGAGATGTAGTGTGTATCTGATTCACTCTGACAGCGCATGTTTTCTTGGGCTGGCCTCGACTTCCTTCTGAGTTTTTTAAATATATATATATATATATATATATATATATATATATATATATATATATATATATTTTTTTTTTTAATAAAAGCTGGCAGCAGCTCAGGATTCAGCACGACCACGTCACCTCTACAGAGTGAGATTGACAGTTTGATGCTTCCTTTTTTTTTTTTTTTATTTTAAGTGTGTGGAATCATAACACGCGTGCCAAAAAACAATCAGTTCTACTTTATTTGCCGCTAATCAGGGAGTTTGCCTCGAGTCATGTTTGCTTTGGTAACGGCAGTGTTTACTGTCTGTGAGGGCGCATACTAATGACCCGAGCAGCCTGCAGGTGAGATGTTTACAAGCGTCACAAACGCAGTGACATTTACGCCTGGCTCAGTTGGCATGGCTGCGCAGGATCTGTGTGGGCCTGTAGCTATTCTTCACACATATAATTATTAGTTGCGAATCTTTATGCAACAGAAACTGTCATAAATATGAAATATGAAGAAACTTGTATTTGTTGGCATCCGACGAAGGTGTGTTTCATTGTGGAACTGACAAAGCATGGACATTTACTAAATGTGGGATTTTTACCTGTTAAAAACCTGGATTTAACTAGCTTTAATGCAAACAAATAAAAAAAATGCAGGGATAGATATAAAGTTCTGCTTTTGGTGTTTTAATGATGATGCAATTCTCAGTGTGGGGTTTCAAAGTCTGTTTTATTATGCTCCGTTTCCCAAGGCAAGGCAAGCTGACACTTTTCCCTCATTAAACCACACACTCAAGACAACACTTCCTTCTCCAGAGAGAAGAGAGAAAGAGAAACGGTTCTTTTTTGTCTTGCTCTTCTTTTCACAGCGATCCTCACTGTGACAATTTCTTATTCCTCGTTTGGAATTTCTTTCCTTTTTTATTTATTTATTTATTTATTTTTTTGTCGTGAGCTTGTATTTTTTTTTTCTTTTTCTTTTTCTTTCTTTTTTTTTTTTTTACTTCAAAGCCTCAATGGCTTAGAGAATGTGCTTCAGCTTCCCATTGTGGTTGCTTTGCATATTCATGAAGGCTCTCTTTTTCTTTCTCTCTCTCTTTCTCTCTCCCTCTCTCTGTCTCAATGATGGCTCACTGCTGGAGAGCAGAGAGATTGAAAGTGGAACAGTAGTAAAGCCAAGCTCTCACAAGAACCCGTGTGCTGCTGGGCGTGTCTACATTGGGGGGGTCACAAGGAAACGAATAATCTGCGAAAAGCTCTTTTAAAAATTATGGTTTCATTCTAATAACCTTTAAAATGGTTTATGATCGCTAATAAATACAATTCTTACTGTATGTACTCTTAATTTCTACCATTTATTATTTAGCAAAAGCGCATAAGTATGCTCTCTCCTCCTCTCGAATTTGTCATGAATTTAAAAAAAAAACAACGTAATTAATATAATAATAATGAAGTGCGGGAGAAATCATTGTAGTACGCAGAATTCTTTAAAAGTAATAAAAAAAACACCAAAATTGTGATTACGTAAACATTCACCCTGTTTTTATTTGTCAATGAATTGTTTTGGAACGGGACATGATTAGAGCGTCAATATTTCAGCTTCTTAATGAAATGAAATGTAATCCTATGTATATTGCGCCATTTCCCCCCGTAATGGAATGACAAAGACTAGCTCAGAAATCTTTCGACTCTATCACGGTCTACGAGACATTTTAGTTCATAAAACAGATTCTAAATTTATTTGGTGCGTCTAAATACAACCTTGATTGTGCCACAGGCTGGATGTTCGATGCTCATACGCTGTCTCAGTCTCCTAGTTAAGTTCACAGTAAAAGCAGCAAAGTGTAAAGTTATGGATGGGGAAAAAGTTGATAAATGAGTGAACTACAGACTAGACTACAGACTAGAGCCAATAAGGTAGTTCAAGCTAAAAGATATAAAACGCTTGATCCTTTCAGCAGCTAAAACAGGCAAACCTCTGCATTTTTTTCATATATACAACTTAACCTGTATTTCTTTTATATTATTATGGAGTTACAGTTGTACACTTAGCGTTTAATCGGTCTCTTACCTCGCTGCTGAATTTTTCAAAATACTGATTAAAGGGGGGGGGGGGCACGGTGGCTTAGTGGTTAGCACGTTCGCCTCACACCTCCGGGGTCGGGTTTCGATTCCCGCCTCTGCCTTGTGTGTGTGGAGTTTGCATGTTCTCCCTGTGCCTCGGGGATTTCCTCCGGGTACTCTGGTTTCCTTCCTCAGTCCAAAGACATGCACGGTAGGTTGTTTGGCATCTCTGGAAAATTGTCCGTAGTGTGTGATTGAATGAGAGTGTGTGTGTGCCCTGCGACGGGTTGGCACACCATCCAGAGTGTATCCTGTCTTGATGACCGATGACGCCTGAGATAGGCACAGGCTCCCCGTGACCCGAGGTAGTTCGGATAAGCGGGAGTGAGTGAGTGAGTGAGTGAGTGAGTGAGTGAGTGAGTGAGTGAGTGAGTGAGTGAGTGAGTGAGTGAGTGAGTGAGTGAGTGAGTGAGTGAGTGAGTGAGTGAGTGAGTGAGTGAGTGAGTGAGTGAGTGAGTGAGTGAGTGAGTGAGTGAGAGTGATTAAATGTGCAGGATAATCTTTTTAAATTCTCATATACTTTGAGTCTGATTGTGAAAAGTTCACAACCAGCTTTAATTAATCTGGGGGTTTGATTTTTTTGCCAATTAAATTATGAAACCGTTTGGTAACAAGCACTCGTAAAGCACTGCTTTTTAGCAGGTAAAGGGGCTTTTTCCAAATTTTATTCAAGGGTGGATTTATTTAAAAAAAAAAAAAAAGCAATCAGACTGTGTGGAGCTTTAACAGATGCATAATTACCTCATCGCATTTATTTATCTAGCCTGTTTTATAGCCGGTTCTCTCCTCTAAGTCTCTCCAAGCACTTGGATTATGATGTGATCATGAGTTGGTGTCTGGGGCATGAGCACTGCAGAGGGCATGTGTGTGTACCGTCTATGTGAGAGGGGTCTTTCAGCAGAGCCAGAGGTGATGAGTGCAGGGGACAGAGCCAGAGGAAAGCCGTCGATGATGTCAAGCCTCTGGGTGGCAGGATCTTGATTGTGTTTCCCAGATTTGTGCAGCTGTTCGCTCAAGGAAGTGCATAGTTGGACACATCATTCCCAATCCCAACAGAAAATCTCCCCCGCTGAAAAATTCACAGTGCTAAGGGTTAATTCTGGCATGAAGCAGAACATTGCTGCTAGCGTGCATTCCTTGAATGGCCATTGTAACTTAAGAATGTGTGCCTTCATTGCTTTTTTTGGTCCTCGCTCTTCGGCCGACCGGTGAATTTTGTGCTCGTCGAGCCGATTTTCTCCTAGTGTGAGAGATCAGATCAGAGTTGAGAAAGCATGTGCTCCTGGCTGTCTGAAATAGACCTGTAGTACATCTTTACTTACTCGGGTTAATTTCTATCTACTATACAATCATACAGAAACATGAACAGATTTTGTTTTATTGTTTTTTCTTTTGATTTTTTTTATTGGTGTATTTTTGTTATTTACCACAGGAAAATGTGCAGATTTTTTTTTTTACATCTGTAGTAATCACAAACACATGCTACAGAGTCAGTCGATAGCTGTATTCCTTTAACAGGCCTGAGGATTTCCTTTGGCCCAAGTTATTTCCATCAGCAATGATTCCGTTGATGTGACATTGAAAAGCTTAAACAGATTCTGAATGAAATGTTCACTTTTCATTACCCTTCTTTACTTTGCTTATTGTCTTTGCTGTAAGTGTTGCTTCTGCTTATGATACTCTATATCCAGCCAAACGTACTGTAGTAGTGTGAAGGCTGTAAAAAATGGCCATTTAGGGACTGGACCTTTTGCTTTTTGGAACAAGGGAAGCACATGAGGGAGTATAAGCAGAGAGAGGAGTGTTTATGGAAGTTCCTCAAGCCCAAAGTCTAAGCAGAAACGGCTTGGAAGATTCATCAGGGCAAGCTGACCTCACCACGGTTATTTAAGCGAGTGTGTGTCTGACGGTGGGAGTGTGTTATACTGACCCCCTCCGACTCACCACATGAGCTGTGTTCCAAAGAGTTCGCTCAGATCCCGGCAAGAAAACTGGTAGCAACAGCCGCGGGACCTGAATAAGAAAACAGAACCATCACTTCCACACCTCTGACCTCCATCCTCCACCCCGGGTCCAGACTTTTTCTTTCTCTCGAGTTCCCTCTGACACATACTGTACACATCTTTCAGTTATCCGCCTCCAGAGGCTCCACAGAGTGCCATGGCCAGAGAAGAGAGAGAATGGCAGGCGAAAAGTGGGGGCCGTAGGGCACCCAGCAGGCCGGAAAGGGGGATAAAGCCAAGCGATTCATCTCCGTGAGAAGGACTTTGAATGGAGCTGATCAGTGGGCCTTGATTCTCTCAAGTGGTAGATGCGTTAGCTGTGGAGAGAATCTAGTGCTAAAGTGTAGTGATAAATTGGATGCTCATTAATCACAGGTTGAATTGACGTGTGCATGTCTTAACGTTTTCCTAATGGAAAGACCTAATGGAATGTGTGTGTTTGACAAAAGGAAACGTTTATAACGCTTACGACCCACGCCGCACGAGTGTGGCATTTGCCACCCTTACTTTGGCCACACCGTGCGAGGTGTCGGCCCAATTATTCTTTATGCGATATAACTGCTATGGCTGCGTTGATGTAATCTCGGTAATAGCACACATAATCGGCTTAACTTGTAACTCCCAGAAAGTCTTTTGGTGTGGTATCCGGGGGGAGTTTCCAGAGGGGGATTTAGCGTCAGAGGGGGAGCTTGGGGGGCGTGACATGGCCTGGAGGTGAGGCTTATAATCACCTGACGTGTCAATGCCTTTTGTTATGCACGTTGTGTGTTTTCACTGGCTGCTTTGTGTGCCATAATAATGTGTCACTCAAATGACAGCACGGTGAATAGCCGAGGAGGAAATACCTAACGCAGACGTATATAAAGGAACCTTAGCATGCAAGACTTCACCTGGCTGTGATGTTCTCTAATTCACATATGTGTATATAAATCAGATATGTGCATAAGGTTTTTCTCACAACATTTAGGCACTTTTTTGCACATTTGCAATTAACTGGGCTCTTTCCTAACTAATCATCCTCCTTGAAGCTGAAAAGCAGCTGTCAGTGGGAGTCGCATTCACATACATGAGAGCTTAGCCGCGCTCTTTCTCTCTGTCTTTAAGGGTCAGAATTTTGCCCTCCTCCCCTGGCCTCCTTTTTTAGAACACAGCCCTCCCTCGGTCAGCACCCCTGTGAGAGGTGTGCGGGCAGAGTGGGATGGCCAAACCTACAGGGGTGACACTATTTGTGCGTGACGGTATGTTTGTGTGTGAGAGACAGTGAGTAACAGTAACACCCTCCCTCCTCCTCCTCCTCCCCCTCCTCCCCCTCCTTTCTCTCGCTCTCTGTCTCTCTCAGCTAGGCCATCAGTGTGGAGTAGCAAAGGAGAAAGTGCAGCGGGCGTGTGTGGCGGGCAGAGTTTTGGCTGGAGATGCACACACTCATGCCCCAGTTGTTGGAACCGGTTTCCGAAGGTTCTTTGATGGCCCGGCTGCTTTCACTTCTGCTTCTGCTGGGATTCAGCTCTGACTTCACTCATGGTGAGTAATACCATAAGTGTACACACTTCATCTGGTGCATGATGCTGAATCTTGTAGAGGCAACTTTGCGATGAGGTTTCCTGCAGACTTTTTTTTTTTTTTTTTTTTTGTTGTCTTAAAGGTTTCGTTACCGCCACCACAATATATCAAATTTTTCATTTTGTTCATACATCTAAAGCTGCTGAGTTTGCAGTACAAAAAGGTCAGGCCATAAAATCTTGATTCAACAATGCTCAAATCTGTGATTAAGATTTATAGGTTTGATTGACTTCACAGGTTCTCCAGCCCTGTGTTTTCTGCTCCATCTTTTGACGTGCCCATGTGGCATTTGGTGAACTCTTTGAAAACCGATCAGCTGTCAGACACTTGTTAAGCACACAGTTGGGCGTCAAGCTGTAAAATCTGTCTGTCTCCTTCGTCCCGCAAACACAGATGAACACACACCGACACATGCACTCTACGCACCTAAAATAATTGGCTCTCAGCCTGGGTCTTGTAGACCATCAGAAATATCCCGCAGCTGGCAGAGTTTTTATACAGGCTTGAACTTTTCAGCTGCTCACGGTTTCTATTTTTTTTTTTTTATTGATGCGGCCCTGCGCTGTACTCGTTACGCACCGCGTCACCGAACACAGACGTACAGTACTGTAATTATATAAAAGCACCGTTTAATATTAAAGAGTATTTACAAAGGAAATAAACGGTTGTTTAATTTCTTTGTTTTTAACATGACAAGACACATCGGCTGGTATTGTGTTCGGTCTGGGGAATATTATCAGGATCATCAGATTTATTAATTTATCCTCAAACGAATTTTTCTTGTTTTTTCGCATTTCATGTCAACACTAGACTCAAACTCAGTACCGTCACTCTGATCTGAAATGGATTTTGTAAAACGATAAGCAAATGAGATTTTGTTATTGATTCATGTGTTTGTTACATCACGGTGACGGTGAACAGCACTGTAGCACACGGACGGTGATCATGTGTCTGAGTGATTTTGATTATTTTTACAGCTGATAGGAGAGAAAATTCAGTCCTGTGCTTAATGTTTCACTAAACAGCCACAGCCAACATTTGTGATACATCTCTGTGGTGAAGAGCGAGAGGTAATGACTTTAGCACATGGAGTGACAGGCCTTTAGTACTTGACGTGTTTGATTCCTCACTCACTCACGCTGGATCTCAGACTTATCTGGATTGCTGAGTCTACACTGGACTCGGTGCTCAGATCTCAAAGGAGTACTGACTCACCTCCCCTACATGCATGCATCTACTCTCATCATACACACACACACACACACACACACACACACACACACACACACTACACTACATTATACATTCTTGTACATTCACAACGGTTTTCCACGGGAGCAAGAATACACGATGTCGTAAAACTACTGTTGTTGTTGATGTGTCATATATTCAGCTATTCGAAGAAATTCGAGATATTAAACATAAATAATATTTAATATAAAATTAAAGAATCTTCTGCCACCATTCTTATGAATAGGCAAATAAGGAATCGTATATAAATGTATACGATGTTTGGATGTCTCTCGTCACAGAGCTGCTGGGAACGTCTCAGGCACTAGAAGCGTCTTTTATCACAGCGTAGACTCAGCAGATTGAGCAAGGTCATCTCAGCCTGGCTCTTATCTCACCATGTCCTTCAGTATGGGAATTTACTGAGAACTGCTTGAGGAGATCATGCACTCCTTTTATTATTTATATTTCCCTTTTGTTTGTGTGTGAGGCTGCTTAGGCCTTTAAAGTCCCAGCATATTCTGTTTTTCATCTTAAGTAAGTAACAACAACCGATTCCGTAGTAAATCCAGTGAAACTAATAGGAAAGGTACGTCATTACGAGTGTCAGGAATGTCAACGTGGACCCGCCGACAAGTCCAGGAAGTTTAAGAAGTTCAGTATAAATTGAAATATGTGTGTGGGCATGTGAAAGAGAGAGAGAGTGTATATAAAATGTCGAGGAGAGTAAAGATAATAATAGGAACGTTATCTTCTTTATACAGTCGCTTTCTTTAACCGAAGGTCGTGTGGCAAAATCAGACACGCCGTTATCGGGGAGAGAAGATTGCACGTAGAAAAATTATAATATGCAATGAAAGCAAAGAGGAGAGAGGTGAGATAAATAGCGAGGAGACAAATTGCTTGGTGACAAATGACAGTGATAGAACTGAGCGATGTGATATCGCTGCTAAGACAAGTTACATCACCAGCAGGCACAAGCATGTCCGTAGTAATTAAACATAATGTATTTGTGTGTTAAACTGAAAGTATAAGTAAAATAATAAGGAAAAGGCAAAAATATCAGAGCGAATTTATTTTGCCACAATCTCTGTCCTCTCGTGAAACATCGTGTTATCGCTTCCATGTCAAGGAGTCTGGTCGATGTTTTAGCCGTTAGCTCTTGTTGCATGTTATCTGATCTAAAATCTTCATTTTCTCTCAGTGAAGTGAAAATGTGTCATGACCGTGAATCGTGCTTGCGTTACTTTGGCCGTATTTCCCTGATTCTGGAAATGTTGTCTCTCACTAGGAAATGTTAGGAATAGGAACTAGTAACCTTGTGAACAGGAAAATCAAAGATGCTGTTGAGTAACTGAAATGTCCTGAGCTGGTCGTTTGCTCTCCACAACATTTTAACCACACTGAATATTTATTATAAACAAATCAACCATCCGTTCATACATCCGAGCTACGAATTTCAGGGGGGAATTGATGTGATTTCTTGGATGCTCTGTGGAAGTCGGTTCCAAAGCTTTTACCCACCCATAGAGAAAAAGTCTTAGGACTTAGAAAAATCTTAGGACTACAAAAAACCAGATCTCTGTAGCAGCAAATATTTTTTTTTTTTTTACATACACATCAATTTTCCCCAAGATTTTGTATTATTCCGTTACTTCACAACTGCTTACAATATCGACACCATTTAAAAGCTTCTGGTGTAGAAATCATCGTGAATATAATTCTGTAATAAATCAAACTGACGTGGTCTTTGGGGTAAAAATAAATAAGATGTAAATCTTGGATGTAAGTGTTGACGGCTCCTCTCCTGTGTGAACCGTCTTTGTTTAATGGTTTCAGACTTCATACGCGAGACTGAGATATTTACAGATTTCTACACCACTCTGTTTTTTTTTTTTTTTTTTTTTGCAAAGTGGCAACACCATGGAAACAAGTGTTTCTTCTTCTTTTAAAATGTTACCTATTTTATACAATGTTCCGGCTTGAACGTTATCTTCGGAGGTATTATTGAGAAACACGTCACCCTCCTTCTTAACTTTGCAGATGGTTTCAAGGCTAAAGCAACTCTGCCAACAGGCTCAGGTTTGTGTATGTGTTATATGCAAGAAAACCTGAAACCTTTTTTTCTTCCCTCGCTGTAGAAAGTGTAAACCCACTTCTCATTTTGTAAGGCATTGATTTGTACGCAAATAAAGCAGACAAGTGTGTACAAGGTGCTACTTAATGATTAGTACTAAATGAATGGTTTGAAAGATAGACTAAAGAGAGGGAGGAGGGTGATGGAAGAAGCAAACAGAAGCAAAGCGGCAGCCGTGGTCCTGCTATGCTGGACAACTTCCTGACAGGATGTGGATCGAGTTTCCCCAGACAGAACCCGATCCGACACTCAGATGTTTTTTTTTATTTTGTCCAGCGGTGGGTCTCCTGCACCTGTGCCTAGACGAGAACGTTAAAAGCCAGTAGGCTCGGGAAGGGACAAAAGGAACGAGGGTGAACTCCTTCCTCATTAACACGGCAGTCAGATAATTAAGTGCCAGAGAGGGCAACGAGTGGCCTGTAGTGTATGAATGAAGGAGCACAAAGTAGGTGGTCGTGACACATTTGTTCAGCATGATTTGTTTTTTGAACCTGGTGAGGAAAAACAAGTGGCCCTAATTACCACCCGAGTAACAAATGGCAAAACTGTTTACACTGCCAAACCCTGAAGTATATAAACGTTTGTACAGAAGTATATGTGAACATGCCACGTGAAGGAAATAACATTTGCTTCTAAAGTGTCATGAAAAAACTAGTCGTGAGATCGACTCGGGCTTACCCGGACAATACTCCCTCTCACACTCGCACACATGACGGACGAGGAACAGGTGGATGCCGACTCTGGCACTTTATGAAACGAAAGGCTTTATCCGGGATCCCTCTGGTATTGTGTGCCTGAATGTGTTTGTGCGTGAGAGAGAATGATGATGGAAAGCGATAGAGGGGGAGAAGTGTCCATCATGGTGCTTTCTGTGTCTAAACATGGTGTGGAAGAAGAAGCAACGATCACCCACTGTCACAGGGCTCATCACATGCTCCTACCCCAGTACGCTATAATGGGATGACACTTATTTTTATTGTCATGTGAGCCAAACATGCATGTTGACTATCGCTAGCTTAGAAGCAATAGTGCAAAGTGTTTTATTAGGGAAACTAGTAGGGAAGGTTCACTGAGATTAAGAACCTTATGAGAGGTCGTGGGAGTTAAATTCAGAATATGGCGTAACTAATTTTCCATTACTCTATACATTTATCCTGTAAAAGACTACTATTCTGTATATTTTGGCATTTTTTGCTCCTATAACTCACACAATTAAACCTTGTTCATACTTCTCGGTCAGCTAAACGAGTTAAATCGTGTATGATCGAGGCAAAAGAATGTAAACTTAAGTAAGCAATAAAACACAACATGATGTGCAGTCATAGGAAAATAATCCATGACAGTGTCTCTGTTTCCATCCTGAAATGGATTATCATCATTTATCCTTTATTAAAAATATCATAAAGCTTAAAAAAAAAAAAAAAGCTTAGCTTAAAAGGTTTTTTTTTCCATATATATATATATATATATATATATATATATATATATATATATATATATATATATATATATATATATATATATATATATTTTATCTTTAGCCGAAGTTAATGGTTTGGAGCATCTGCAAAACTGTTTAAACTGCAAAAATCAAGTTGTGTCAAAATTGTCAAGCTTTTGGTTTTGCTGAGAAAGTCCTCATTAATGTTAAATAAACATATAACCTTGACACTGAGACGTCAACATTATGAGACAGATTATATAGAACCGTCTCTGAGTGAGGAATGAGTTGTAGAAACAGTAGATACAGTGAGCATATTAATACTAATGCACATGTTGTTTGAATTACAGCTTAAACCGCTAGCTACGTTCTCCAAACGATTCTCAATGCTTTGTTTCCCATGAAAACTTTATTTATCTCATCTGGCTGTGCTCATACCCATCCAGCGTGGTTACATCCCCACCCTTTCCTTATCACCTTGGCAGTCAGTAGATGTTCAGAATGTGCTATGATATGTTTTCCGATACAAGGTCCATTTTGTTTTGGGAGCTGAAGAAAGAGCAGGAAATGATCCTGGGCGCTGTGGAATTCAAGGATCAAGAGTTATCGGTCCACATCGCCGAAAAAACACCTGCTCCCTTAGTGACCTTTTGAGGAGGCAACGGCCTGCTGCCTTATCCAGCTCTGCTCTAAATTAGAAAGACCGCACTTTATCAGATGGACTTTTGCAAATGTCTTTGAAGCACAATCAGATGGCACAGGTGTTTTTTTTTTCAGGTAAATGAGCTTACAACCGGCGGGGGTGTGATGACCCTGGCCAAGTCCTCCCCTCCGGCTCCAGCTGCTCCCCTCGATAACATGCTCCTGCTCGTCCGGTTTCGCTCTGAATGGGAAATGGAAGCGTGCGCTGTGGATTATTTTACTGAGATGCAAAGTGCGCTGGGATTGTGTCTCACCGCGGTCACTACAGGTCTAAACAGGTACAGGTGTCCGAGATGAATGAGCTGACTGCTTTTGATGCAAATAAATGTGCTATTATTTTTATCCCGACTGCCAGAAATAAAGTGAAGCCGTATGCGAGGTGTTTCAATTCCATAATCCCGTCCCGTTTTGCTCACGGAGCTGGTACGGTATCAAACGAGAGAATAAAGTATTGAGAAGATGAAGAAGTTTGGTGTGTATATATACAAAGGATTATATGAAAAAAAAAGTCTACAGACCCCTGGGAAATAAAGGTTTATTTGATAAACAATAACTCGTATCAGAAATTTTCCACCTTTAATGTGAAATCGCAATGCGTAAAAAATTAAATGAATGACAAAATAAAAAACAATAATGTGCACACACCCCATAGCTAATATTACTAGGCATAATACCACTCTGTCTTTTTTTAGTCTTTCTGTGTGACAAATCTGGGCTTTGCAATATATTCCCTCTCTTTCTTGCAAAAACATTCGGGATCCATCAGATCTCCTGTGCACATCCCACTTCAGGTCACCCACAGATTTTTTTTTTTGGCTCATTCAAAAACTTTGATCTTTTGTTTAATTCATTCCAGTGTTGAAAACTTACTTGCAGATACCTGAATGTTTTGCACTAAAATCAATTGTATTTATGTAGCTATTTATGATTCCCTCCACCTTGATAAAAGCCCCAGATGCTGCCACATTCTTGCTGCACTGTAGGTATTGTTCATTCATTCATTCATTTTCTACCGCTTATCCGAACTTCTCGGGTCACGGGGAGCCTGTGCCTATCTCAGGCGTCATCGGGCATCAAGGCAGGATACACCCTGGTCAGAGTGCCAACCCATTGCAGGGCAGTAGGTATTGTTTACTTATTTTTTTGGTGACTTTTTTATTGAATAATCTCTACGTTCCGTCTAGCCGTCCTACCCCTAAACTCTGACACTCATAGTGAAGACTGTGAGTGGTTGTTATCACTGGCAGGGAATAGTTACTGCTTATCTCCTTAATGTTGCTGTATGTCTCTTGGCAGCCTCCCTGATAAGTTTTTGTCTTTTATAAATTTCTCAGGGATATCTTGTTCTCGTTGATGTCTTACGGCGCCTTATTTCGTCGATTATGGCCTTTACAGCATTTTATGGTACATCTAATGTTTTGGAAATACTTCTATACCCTCGTCTTGACCTTTCAATCCTACAGAATCATCTCATTGATGACAGCTATGTGATAGTAGAGTTTATTATAATTTAAGTTCAACATTTTCAAAGTCCAAATCAACGTTATCTGCTAGGCAAGTGCGCTATATGCAGCTAGACGCTCTACTCCATGGGTGGCCAACCAGTCAGAGACCAAGAGCCACATTTTTTACCGTGTTACCGCAAAGAGCCACATCATACACATGAACATCACTTTTTTTTCTCTGCCATTTTGAGAGTGAACTTGACACAGATTGTTTACTCAAATGATCTTGCTCCTACTGGGAAACTTTGAGATATTTTCATCCCACTCACGTGCGCGTTTGACGAAAATACCGTATTGAACTAAAGCGAAGCGAACACGCACAATAAAAAGACACAAATACAAACTTCGATATGAACGTGAGAGCCGCGTGAAACCGGGCAAAGAGCCGCATACAAGTTGTTCACCAGTTAGCAATGCTTATAGTTTTTAAATTCTCCGTTCAAAATGTTTCAGCCTGTGCAAAATTAACATATATTTGGGATAAAATGTTCAAACTGAGCAAAACTTTCTTTAGTAACTTGGGTTAGATCATTTAATGCAATCCTCTTTTAATCACAGAACACACACACACACACACACACACACACACACACACATGCACAACAACTCTCTGATACAAAAAAAATCTAAAAAAATGGCATCAAAATATATGTGGAAGTAAAATGATGAACATATAACAAAACAAATGAGTTAAAGTGCTAGCAGAAAATGTTATAAAGGTTGAACTAAACGACTACAGATAATACCCGGTGAATGAAAATAACAGAGCAACCAGCCACGATCATTAAACCCAAAATGTGTTTTGCTGTTAGCTTTAATGATAGCTAGCTTTTTCGAAATCTACCAACAAGCGTCGTCCATAAAAAGAAGTGCTCGAGCACACGTGTGGCCGTTCTCTTCATTCTCCACACAATTATCATGTCTTTCTTGAGTTGGATCAGATGTGCTACAGCAAGGAATCTCTTGGCGTCCCACAGGACTAGATAGACTAAGAGACTATTAAAAGATTGATGCTTTTTTTGCATGCATCTGAAGCTCTCCCTTGATGTGAACCCCCACAAATCCTTTAACCATCGGTCACGGTCACTAGGGGATCCAGTCTCGCCATGAACACATTCAAGTCAGACAAATGTAAGCGAATGCGGAACAGATTAGTGGCTCTCTTCATCATCCCAGATGCCCACACCCGTGAAAACTCATAGCTGTGAGTAGTGAGAGCAGGACAGTGGCCTGAGGTTGGAGCAGACAAGGAAGATGGATAAGAACTCTCCGGTTTGTCACGCCATCTCAGGATTTAGCCCCTGTTTGTTGGCAG
This sequence comes from Tachysurus fulvidraco, assembly GCF_022655615.1. NCBI lineage: Eukaryota > Metazoa > Chordata > Actinopteri > Siluriformes > Bagridae > Tachysurus > Tachysurus fulvidraco. The sequence continues at coordinate 3,916,065 of NC_062537.1, forward strand.
CATGGCGAATGCTTTGAAGTGAATAGGGGTTAAGGGGAGCTAGTGGGGGATGGATGACGGGTGGGTGATGGATAGATGCATGATCTGGGGTAAAACCATCCGGGTCAGAACTCTTCAGAAGCATGAGATTTACTTTAAGCACCTGGAAAATCTGTCATCCATTCTCTTTTTTCCAGATGATACGATTCACACGTGCTATTCAATTTGGCAAGAATTGCTGCTTTAAAGGTTTTTTTTTTTAAACCTCTCGAATACGTGCAGTGTGTTTTTCCCGTTTCTGTTTTTTGTTTGAAACTCGACTGTGGACGTCTTCGAAAAAAGATCCATCATCAGTTTTGCTGTGATAGGATCTGCCGTGTGTTGTCAGAAAGATTCATGCCCGTGTTTAGTTGACGCCGTGCCGAGTTGTGTGCGTGTACCACATCAATCTGTGTGTTTTTCTTTTCTGAGTTTGTGTGTCCCGGCTGTGAGTCGGGTTTCTGTCCAACCTTGCCTGGATGTCCTCGCTGATCTCAGCGGGTTTTTAGGTGTGTGTACGAGAGTGCACTGAGCTGATGGACAGATCGAAAGTGCTTTGGTGCTCTGAATATGAAACCTTGGCCTTGGGCGCAATCCGTCCACTACTCATTGTGCTCTGCTGCTAATCACTGGCTTTTCTATGATCTCGGCTTCCTGGCTTATTTTTCCTCAGGTTTCTATTTTTTTTGTTTGGTTTTCTTTCAAGTTGTATGATGGATTAACCTATTAACCTACTACATTTATTTTAAAACTCCTAGTCTATATTGTATTTATCTCTATTATTAGCAATCTAAGTAAGAATTATGGCTATACAGTACACATGCTTTTTAGAACCAATCGTCTTGAGTAAAGGTGAGTGTAAGAGACGGTAGGAACGTCACACACCAGTTTCACTTCATTTTGCTGTACGGTGACAGAAAGGTTATTATTAATGCTTGTATTTCACATTTGTATTAAGAAATGGCTTTTACTCTGTTTTTGGAGTCCCCATGAAGACCTGTTCAAAGACAGAGTAAAGTGCTTTACCCACAGAGCAACTTAAAATGCTCAGCAGTGTGTGCAAAGCTGTTTTGTGGTGGAAGTGGCGTTGCCTTGGTACGTTGATTAACCACAAGACTAATGGTACAGATCATCCTCCAGCCCTCAGGGACTGTGTGTGTGTGTGTGTGTGTGTGTGTGTGTGTGTGTGTGTGTGTGTGTGTGTGTGTGTGTGTGTGTGTGTGTGTGTGTGTGTGTGTGTGTGTGTGTGTGTGTGTGTGTGTGACCTCTCTCCCCTCTCTCTCTCTCTCTCTCTCTCTCTCTCTCTCTCTTTTCATGTGATTCAGACATGAAGAATGATTCAGTTCATTTCCAAGATTATAAAATAATTTAATAAAAGGCGGAGACTATAAGGTCATAATTTTTAATCTTATTATGAAAGGATCTTCAGATCCAACACCTATGTCAGGATGTGCTATCAATTATTTTTAATGTATTTCAAAAACGAAGCACTTGATTCATTTATGACAAATGAGACTGAGTGTTCAAGTGAGAGAAAGAGAAAGAGGGGCCCTCGGTCGAAGGTGCTGGAGTAAAGCGGTGGAGCTGCAGCCTTTGTGAGGCCCTGCTGTGTTTACGTCTTCCAAGGTCTTTAAAAGGCCTTCCTGACAGTGCGGGTGTTATTAATGGCTACACTCTCGGCTCAGTTCCGGGCAGGCCTGCCTGTAGGGCTAGAAGTCTAACCACACCCTCACTATGGCCCTTCATTTCCCCTTTTCCGGCCTCTTAATACGGAACCAGGCCAGAGATCAGCACCTAACCCCATATCACAATGAAAGCACCAGCAACCATCTATCACAAGCTAAGTAAATGCGGAGAGGTGGGTTTACATGACGTGTGAAGGGGCTGTGTGAGTTCTTAATGGAGGAAAATTAGAGAATAAACAGCATGTTAAAGGTGGAGATTTATGTAGCTTTTAACTCCATTACACCGAGGGCACTCTTTTAAAGACAGGATTCCTTTTATTTCTTTTCTGTTTTTGTTCAGAACTATCAATCCAACTAACCTTACTTGCCACTGAGAAAGTTTTGATACAGTCTTTGTGACAACGTTTGCTTGCCCAAAACATACAGGAACTTTCATCTCAACAGGCGAGCTCAGCGCCATCTGGCCGTGTATCGCCACGCCACCTCCCATGTCAGCACGACACGGAGTGTTCTCTTTAAAGATACACACCAGCCATGTGGTGCCAGTGCCTGACTCATTTACAAATTACTCGCCCACTCTCAACACTAACAAGCTGTTCTGCCTAATGCACACTCTGTGCACTGCAACTGTTGATATTAGACTGGGGAGTTTTTTCAAGTGTGATGAAGGTGTTGAGATAGACCATGATGATGTTTACCTGGATGATCAGGGTGTCTGTTTCCCAAAAGTACACTCAGTCTCACGGTCCAGAGTCAAATCAAATCACTGCTAAATTATTGATGTACAAAGTGAATTACGGATGTAATATGTGATATTTTTAACCAAAATCTATTGGTACACCTTTAGTTTAAGTATCGCAAAAAATCTTAGTCGATTTTTTTCAGCGGAGAGCTGTTGCAAAAATATCGGACATAATTTAGCGCAGCAAAAAAAAAAATTTTTTTGCAGATGATCTGCGCTCTTCTCTTCAGACCACAGACTATTTCCACTCGGTAATGGAAGTTTCATATCATTATATCTATACCTAAAAGGAAATGGTCAGAGTTCCTGGAGACAGACAACGATGCAGAAGTTTATTACTGTAGATAATTTGTATGCTTTCATTATTAATATTTCTTAGGGCTGAGAATAATTTTGCCATGAGAGATGTAAGTTGTTTGGCTGGAAAGTTTTATTTACATAATTTTGTTTTTATGTCTTTTTATTTTATGCCCTTCCACTTTGTGAGTGTTGACCATGAGCATTGCGTTTGTGAAACAAAGCTTCTTTCATTTAAAATTTTTTTTTGCTGTTATTTATTCAAGATGCCAGTATTTTGTAGTTCTTTTGTGTGTGTGTGTGTGTGTGTGTGTGTGTGTGTGTGTGTGTGTGTGTGTGTGTGTGTGTGTGTGTGTGTCAGGATGAAGTAGTGGCAGATCTGTTTGTGCACAGTGTAATGGTGAAATAAACGACTGTGTCTGAGAGCTACTGAGAGGCAGTGGATCAATGTTGGCTTAGTTTCAGCCATGCCATCTGATTTATGTCCTACAATAAGTGAGTGTGAATAGCAGTCTGGGGGTATGCCTGTGGCTTGCAGTGTCTCCTCACACACACACACACACACACACACACACACACACACACACACACACACACACACACACACACACACACACACACACACACACACACACACACACACACGTGCGGTCGATCTTTTGATCAATCTTTTACTACGCTGTCATCGAACTAGGGTCCTCTGAGAGGTGTCAGGCCACTTGCTGAGTCTATTTATATGTAATATCTATCAACAAACTCACTAAAGAGCTTCCTTACACCGCGCATTCAGACTCCTATGTCCGACATTAGACGATCTATTTTAGCACGTTACGTCTGCACAGACGACTAGACGTAATTATTGCCGCTCGGATAATCTTTCATGCTGTTTAACACCCTGGTTCACAAATATTTATCTTCGAAAACTGCAACGACGTTTTTTTTGCGATAGATTTGTTCTGAAACATTCACCGCTCACAAACAAAGGCTGTGGTTAGAAGTTCACACACGCAGCATCGTAATACAGCTTGTTACAAAAGTGATTGTCCCCCCGATCCTTTTTTTTTAATGGAATATAAGACCTCTTCAAAGCCATCCAATACAGGCAGCCGTAGTGTAATATATACGAGCAGAGCTTTTGCTTTCCTCTGTGGTCAACGTCTGTTATTCTATCACAGCCAAACTCCATTAGACTCTAGGTAGCACTCACATAACCCCGTTTTAAATGCCTGCCTGTATGGACGTGATCATTTGTATTCCCTGAAGCTGCGGTTATAATAACGACTAACCATCGAATCTGTCTATTGAACAAATTGTCTGGAATTGTGGAATGTCGAGGTGCTATATAAAGTAGCACTTTAGAAAAGAAGCAGTGTACAAAGATACACACACACACACACACACACACACACACACACACACACACACACACACACACACACACACACTGTTCATGTGGAGCACAAAAAGACCTTTCTTCCTGATTGTGTGCTCTGATTCGGGGCAGGTACACAGAGCCACAGGTCTGACTTTCATAAACACAGCAGCACTGTACAAGTTTCTGCCACGACAAACACGCAAGAAAGCTTAATTTACGGTGTGAGCACAACACACACTGATTTACCTCATGTGATTTGTTGGACTCGTTAAAATATTTTGCTCTCTGCAGCGAACGTGCTGGACGCAATGCTGTTGAGGAATTCCGGGAAGGTGACGCTGGATAGCCGAAAGGAGGACGGTAGGAGCTCGGTGCCTGTGGTTCCTGAGAGGACTCTGTGGTGTCACTGTTACCACCACTGTCCAGAGGACTCTGTTAACAACACCTGCAGGTTAGATCCACATCTGTACATTCCTCAGTACAGTAGAGTTTCTGTACCGACCTGCAGCTGGCGGTTTAGACGCATATTCCACTACAGCCATTGGTTTTTGTTTTTTTTTAATTGCTGTATCACTAACAAGTATTCCAACCTATTTCTTTAATGTTCAGCAAAACTATTTGTATATAAAGATTTCTTATTGTGTTTAAATGAAAACAATTTGTATAATTGAGCAAGTACAAATATCCAGTTCCATATTCCACTTCCACCAGGATACAGAAACGGGGTACTCGTGTCATAGGACTTGACTCGAGTCAGACTTGAGTCGCAAATTTGAGACTTGCGACTTGCTTGACAAATATATATATATTAAAAAAAAAAAAGACTGGACTTGACTTTGACTTGACATTCATGACTTGAGACTAGACATATATGTTGCAGAGATGGGGGACTCGAGTCATATGACATGACTCAAGTCTGACTTACAGTGAGGGCCTTTATACACCTGGTCACTTCGTGTGTTGTCTCTGATCCGATAGCTATCTGATTTGTTAAAACTGTTCCATTTAACATCAGGCCACATAAATGCATCTCGGCGAATCGGATATCAATCCGATCTTTCTACTCCCGCCCAATATGCAAATACCTCATTTCCGGGGTAATTTTACCTCATTTCCGGGGTAATTGAAATGGAACATGCTTTGGTGTATGCGGTTGCTACAAAAAACAGCATTTACTGTTTGCTGCATTTTCGCTGGCAGCAGCAGTGCATTTTAAGACCCAACGAGACACCTGGGTGAAAGATCGGAGACAGCGCTGGTGGGAAAACATATTTGTTTCTGGTGCGATGCCCGACTTACGAGTCACCTGCTATTGACTTACTTCCGTTTGGGATGAGTTTAGCGCTGACGTATGTGGCTTAAACAACCACATGCATTTACACCTGACCAGTTTCATCTGAAACGCGTCCCAGACCACCTCCTGAAGCGGTTTGAGTGATCGGATTTATATCCATCTCAAAACCGTTTCGGAGGGCATTTAGACCTGGTCTCTTTACCATCGGATAGCTATTGGATCACAGAAAACACGTGAAGTGACCAGGTGTAAAAACCCCCCTAAGTCGCAAGTTTGAGACTTGACTTTGACTTGACATTCATGACTCGAGACTTACTTGTGACTTGCACGTGTGTGACTTACTCCCACCTCTGCCAGAATATAGTATTAAAGATGCTCTTTTCATCTTTGACCTTTATATGTGTTTCCTATTAAAACTCCATCCGCAACACCTGTGTGTACTTTTGCTTCAGTCAGATATTTTTAACCGAATCGATCTGCCTATTACATTTTATCCATGGCCATGAGGTTTCCTGGGCAGCGCACATATATACACACAAGATAAATATAATTTAATTCAGTATCAATTCAGTACCACTGATTTCAGTAACTCAGATCAGCTCTGGTGTTTCGATGCAGGTGATGATGCTGACGACGGATTAAACTGTGTTAACTGTGCCGTTGTTTACAGAACTGATGGCTACTGCTTCACCATGGTGGAGGAGGAAGAGGGCGGCCCCCCAACACTCACCTCAGGCTGTTTGGGTTTGGTGGGCTCTGAATTTCAGTGCAGGGTGAGGAAGCACTTTTGGAATTTTTATTCTGTTTCTTAGTCCACAGGTTTTTTTTTTTTTGCTCCTTCAAAATCAATAAAAAAAAGTTCAATTTTTTTTTTCTTCAGGATACTGGGAATTCCCGTTTGAGGAGGGCGCTGGAGTGCTGTACCGACCAGGACTACTGCAACCGAGACCTTCACCCAACCTTGCCGCCTATTAACACCCCAAGTAAGGCTTCATGAAATAGTGTAGCACATCATAGTCCTAATCAGACCCTTTAAGTCCTCGTGTTCTTTGCTGATGTTGCTAAGATGCAGGGAGCAATACTGTAAAAGTGAGCATTTAGGACAGTATTGAAAGCTTAATGCCATTCCACATCATTCACAAAGTCTGGATCTGCCATGTTGGTCTTAGCTAATAATAATTATCAGAGAGCAATGCAGAGAATACTGAAACCATAATAAGAGTGGATATCTTAAACACATTTAAGAACCATAATAAAAAAAAAGGACACACAAAATCCCTTCGGCTCTGTTCTCAGGGGCACACGTAAATATGGAGCAAGACCACAAGTGCACAGTTTGGGATAGAAAGAACACAAGGTTTAAGATAACATCTTGCCAAAGTCATCAAACGCTGTGCTTCTTGCGTTACGTATGTGATTTGAAATTGTACTGAACAAGACTATATCAGAGTAACAGACATATCTATTAACAGACTATTGTGTTTTTACACACACACACACACACACACACACACACACACACACACACACACACACACACACCAGCAGGTATTGAAACACGCTCCCGATCCTGTGTCTCAGTGACTCTGAACGCTGATGTCCTGCTCCTGCCTGATGGTTTGTGACAGGTTAAACTGTTACAAACCGCACATTTTAGGCTGTGATGAGTTGAGTGCATGGAGGGAGGGGTGGCAGATGAACCAGTCGTTCGTCTTTGCTTGTTCTTTCACTCTGTAATGAAAAGGACAGCCAGGCTCCAGGGAGCGCTTGGGTTTCCAACCTCAGCACCAAGCAGCTATCTGTCCATCTATCACACTGTGAGACATCCCAGCTCTCACATTCTGACTGTGTAGAGGGGTGGCTGAAAGGATGGGTGGCTGGTTGTGTGTATGAGAGAACAAGGGTGCACTATTTCTGTAGTGATGACACTGGAGACATGGGGACAAATTAATCAGAGTTAGAAGGACAACTTACTTCCTGAGAAGAAGTAGGAGTAGTAGAAGAAGTCTGTCCACCCTGCATGCAGATGACTGGTGCAGATATGTGCAGCAGTGTGTTGCATTGAGTTTCTGTATGAGTGTGTGTGTGTGTGTGTGTGTGTGTGTGTGTGTGTGTGTGTGTGTGTGTGTGTGTGTGTGTGAACGGGGTCTGCTTGCACCCCTGACAGGCAGGAGCTTGGCAGTAAAGCTAGAGTCCCAGAGAGCAGAACCTTGGGGCTTCAGTGGTGTCGTCAGGTAGAAACCTGATCCCATTGCTGCAGGAAGGGGATGTGATCGATCACGACTCAGTTTCCAATCCGCACATTCTGCACAAGCATGCGCACACACACACACACAAACACACACATACACACACACACATGCACACACACGCGCACACACACAGACAAAACTGATCTCTTGTATAAGAATAGAATAGAATGAAGAACTCGGCATATAGAGTGACTAAAATGCTTTTTTCCCCTCTCTCTCTCTCTCTCTCTCTCTCTCTCTCTCTCTCTCTCTCTCTCTCTCTCTCTCTCTCTCTCTCGCTCCTCTGCAGACTACGTGGACAACAGCATCCACCAGATGGCTCTGTTCATCTCCATAGCAGTGTGCAGCATTATCCTCATCTTTATCATTGTGTTCTGTTACTTCAGGTAAATGCCTGTGAAAAGTAATAATAAGGAAACGAACATCGTGTCTGTAGTCATTGAACGCATCACAAAATCTTTTACAATACACTACCAGTAGATTTTTTAACATAAAGTGTTGCCCACTTACAAATCTTAACTGAATTTTAAATGAGTGCTTTATTAAAGACAGGGTCACTGGAAAGTTAGATTAAAGACTGATAGATGGTGTTTAAGGTGTTACATGGTACATGCATGGTTGCATTTCTAGCCTAATTGTGATTCATTTTAGGGTATATAAAATGTGCCCGTTTCATATTTTTTTAATTAGAGCACCATTTAAACATTTATGTAGCTAATTAGATCAGTAAAACATAATCAGTTAATTACTTCATAAATACTGGTAATAAAAGTAAAGTAATTTTATCCATGAAATGTCGCTGACAATGTATGCATTTTAGGTACAAGCGGCAAGAGCTGAGGCCTCGGTATACTATAGGTTTGGAGCAGGATGAGACATACATCCCTCCAGGAGAGTCTCTGAAGGACCTGATCGAGCAGTCGCAAAGTTCAGGCAGTGGCTCAGGACTTCCCCTGCTGGTGAGAAACATGAACTGCACCTGTATGTGAATGCAGTGACTGTCCAGAGGCCTTGAACAATGTACCAGTAGCCATATATCTAACTGAAATAGTATGCTTACGCTCTATACATAATAATCCATGATATTACAAAAAAATTCAAATGAAAATCTGGAAAAGCAAAATTTCTGTACTAGTTTGCAAATTAGCAAGACCAGATCAAGTCATTCTTGCAGTGTTTGGTTAGACTGTATGGTTATCACACTGTGTGTTATCGTATCATTCCACTGCAATTTTGAGCACAATAAAATCTGTGCCATGTTGTCTAAGATCATAGCTGCTAATTGAGTTTAATCCACCGATCAGCTGTAAGACTCGGCCTGTTCTCGGCTCTGCAGGTGCAGCGCACCATAGCTAAGCAGATCCAGATGGTGAAGCAGATCGGAAAGGGACGCTACGGGGAGGTGTGGATGGGACGCTGGAGAGGTGAAAGGGTGGCTGTCAAGGTGTTCTTCACCACTGAGGAGGCCAGCTGGTTCAGAGAGACCGAGATTTACCAGACCGTCCTCATGAGGCATGAGAATATACTAGGTAAAGTAGTTTGTTTGACAGGGCTTTATATAAATATGTCGCAGTTCATAAGGAAATACGTAATAAATTCTGTTCCTCAGGCTTCATTGCAGCAGACATAAAGGGAACAGGTTCATGGACGCAGCTCTACCTGATCACAGACTACCACGAGAGCGGCTCTCTGTACGACTACCTCAAATCCACCACGCTAGATACACGGGCGCTCCTACGACTGGCGTACTCAGCCGTCTCAGGGCTCTGCCACCTGCACACTGAGATATTTGGCACACAGGGCAAGCCAGCCATCGCCCACCGTGACCTCAAGAGTAAGAACATTCTGGTGAAGAAGAACGGCACATGTTGCATCGCCGACCTCGGCCTAGCCGTCAAGTTCATAAGGTACACGATTCGATGGGACAGAGAGGAAACATTACTTCACCATGGGGAAATTTGAGAAAGTAAAAGAGCAGTGGCAGTGGAGAGCAGCTGTAATTTCCATGAGTCACGTTTCAGTCATTTTCGTAACTCTAAATGACTAAACGACTTAAACGATCTTCCATCAACTTTTTTTTTTATACTTTTTTTAACAGCTATAGTACAAGTATGCAAATATTACACAAACAAAAACACTGACAGTAACTCATTTTTTTTTTATGATTGCAAGATACCACAATCATTTTAGAAAAAAGGTACATTCTGTCCTTCAGCTATGTTGGTTAATTAACTGTATAACTTTCTAAAAAACAGTGTTAAAATGCTGTTATGTAACAGAAGAAGGCATCGTGTACAACAGGAACGTATTTCCCTCACAGTTTTTCATGGTTTTACACTATGCATTTGAAAAAGGTGGAAGTTGAAAGTTGCAGATGAAAGTGCTCTTATTTTAAAACTAATCTGGAAACACAGACTAACTCTGCGATTTTACAGAATGTATTGTTTAAAATACTTTGAATTAAGTAATGTTGTTTGACAAGTTTTTTAAGCCCTGTTACCTCTGTTTTCACAGTGACACCAATGAGGTAGACATTCCTCCTAACACACGAGTGGGCACCAAGCGCTATATGCCCCCAGAGGTACTGGACGAAACCCTGAATTGCAATCACTTTCAGTCCTACATCATGGCTGACATGTACAGCTTTGGCCTGATCCTGTGGGAGATCGCCAGGAGATGTGTGTCAGGAGGTCAGTGTGAAGCAGTCTATAATACTGATCATTGCAAAAATTCTAATTCTAATTTTATCATTAAATCAGGATTTTTACATAAGATTTTAGATTATTATTATTATTATTATTATTATTATTATTATTATTATTATTATTATTATTATTATTATTATTATTATCACACAGTAGTGTCAGCCCTAGGTAAACATGGTATTATAAATCATACATAACCCATGTTTGTCTCTGTGTTAATGGACATGACTGTGTGATTTGCACAGGGATTGTGGAGGAGTATCAGTTGCCTTACCATGACCAGGTACCTACGGACCCGTCCTATGAAGATATGAGAGGAGTGGTGTGTATAAAGAGACAGCGTCCCTCTTTTGCCAACCGCTGGGCAAGCGATGAGGTACTTATTATCCGAGCAACGTCCCTATCCTCTTTCCTCCCGTCTCCTCAATTATTCTTTATTATAATTATAATTAAGTGAATTATAGCCTCATATTAAGTGTAGGGCTTGAACAAAGCCCACAGATGAGTCACAAACATTACAAGGAGGCTTTTATGTTTTTTAGCTCAGGGTCGTCATCATCGTCATTTATATTTGTATCACTTGTACAGTCACATATGATCCTACATTTATATAATATCATATTATTATGATGTGTATTAATATACATATATTTTATAAATGAGATCCTTTGAGGTCTCAGCCCTAATCCAGTAATCCAGCTCTACTATACAGATGTGCATGAAACTGCAGGTGTGCAAGATTAGAGATTAATTATTAAACTGTCCAAATGAAGCATTGAAAAGTTTATTTGGGGTGTGTGTGTGTGTGTGTGTGTGTGTGTAGTGCTTGAGACAGATGGGCAAGCTGATGAGTGAATGCTGGGCGCATAACCCAGGCTCCCGCCTCACCGCCCTCAGGGTGAAGAAAACTCTGGCTAAAATGTCTGAGTCGCAGGACATTAAACTGTGAGGGACGCTCAGATCGCTCCAACAGACTCAGAGAAAAGTGGTGGAGGTGGGACAGCCGTCTCACTCCTCTCCGCTCCAGGCCGAGCGACAGGCTCCCGGCGGCCTCATTCTGCTTTCTGTGAAAGCAACCAGCCAGCAGAGCACAGGACAGGTTGCCCCCCCTGCTGGTGCATACTAGAGAAATCCTCCTCCCATGCTGACACCCGGGACAGACGGGACACGGAGCACTGCCCGTCGCACCCTCACCTACAGCCTTTTATTTCATGTCACACCTTTCTGCTATGGTTCTGTCGCCTTTTTTTATTTAATGTTGTTTTATCATTTTCACTGAAAGGTAAGATATGCTTTGATGAAAAAGGTTGAAAAAACTAAGGTCATAAAATAATTTCCTATATTTTTGTCCTTCCATTTCACTGATATTAACAAGAGGGTTATGACAGATATCATATCACAGTACTTGAAGACTGGAGACATAGTGTATATATACAGTATATATTTCCTTGCAGTTCATGTGACATCACACTGTATAATCACCGTATACAATACAATACTTGATATTGACTTATCTTCCCTATAATGACAAATTCTGGAGAAACATTCTGTGATCCTTTAACGCACCCAGACACTTCGCTTCTGTCCTCTCTGATGCACTCAAGAATAGCGAGCGAAATTTTCTAGGGTGTCTGGAAAGTCAGGGTCCAGCGGGAACATGTAGAGCAAAAACCATAATACGAGGCATAAAGGTGCATAAGACACATGTTGTAAATAATAAATATAAAATTAACTATTTTACTCTCATAGGACTTTTCAGACACTCTGAATCAGGAAAATTTGCCAGTCTGTTTTATTGGCTAAATCAAAGTACTGTTAATCATCTTCCGAAGTGTGAAAAATGACAAGGCCGAAACACAAGGAAATATTATGTTCGCTGGATTTTAAAAAAACTCTCAGACACTCAACTACTGTGACTAACAGTGGAGTCGGTCAGTATTACCGAGGTACGGACTGTTCGTACTCTAGTTCAGTGTAAATGTGCATTGTGATGCAATATAATTTAATATCACTACATTACCCAGCCCTACGCTTTTATTGAGGTTAATTAAAGTAACGATGCAGACGATACCTACTGTAGGCATTTTTGTTACCTTTCAGGCCATTTGTGTTTGCCCTGTACATAACTGTAACCCAAAATATGAATGTAAATAGTGATATCGAAATGTATTGTTAATTATGGATTGACTAAGAATTATTTTTTTTTGTGTTTCCATTAAGGGACTCTGTTTTGGTTTGTGTCTTATTTAACATGTACATTTATTATGTGAATTATAACGGCGAACTGACTGAAAGACAACACGGCAACAGTTGTGAAAGTTTTGTCAGCTTTGTTTCACTCTTTAAATGTCTAGTTAGGGGTGTTTCTCCCGTTCCTGTAGGAAGGCTTGGTGGACCTGCTGGTTGTTTGAAGGCAGAGATGATCACGTCATGGTTACGGTGTTCATCAGTGTTCCAGTGTCCTCCAGGGTTAAAAGGAACATCAGATCTGAGGATGTTCATCTGGCATCGCTTGGCACTAGATATGCCTGCTTCGTAACAGCCTCTTGTGTCACTGTGTGATGGGCAGGAAACTGTGTGGTTTTTATGCATAGCAGAGGTCTATGAACCGGGCTGTTTTCAACCATGACTGATGACGTTTTCTTCCACCTGGATCTCATTAGGTAAATGTACACACTGTGATTGGCAAATACCTCAGTGCACGAGCTGTATTGTTGGCCACAGGTTTGCTGTAAAATTACACGTATGTGTATTTCTCCTCTTCACCAGTATGTATGTAAATGGAGTATGTATCAGGTTAACATTCCCATTCCCCTTTAATAAAATGTTTAAAAGTCCTACATCCGTGTCCTTTCCTGTAACCTCAATCATGCTCCCAGGTCAAAGTACTGCAAGTCACATTGACCAGAAATAATGTGTCTTATTGCTGAAAGGAAGAAAAAATCTACTCTAGACTGCTTTTTTTTTTCCCTCGGAAGGATGGCTAATTATAATCAGAGTAAATACCCGCAGCCGGAGCTTGTGAAATGTGCCGCAAAATACGCAATAACAAGAAAGATTAAAAGCACTGTTTTGGGCCAAGCAGTGAGCAAGACAAATGTCGTCCATGGATATTAAAATAACAGCACAAAGCCTGGAGCTTAGAAAATGAAAAGTGCCAATATTCACAGAATGTGAACAGTTGCTTTATCATTGAGAGGGGAACTTTTGCTGTAACTATGCAGACTAATGAAATGTTTACTTTAATAAAGCACATATTTGAAAGCAGCACTGAATTTTGAAATGAGTGTTGAATATCAAAGGGGCGCTGATGGGTGGTTTGGTGTGTGTGTGTGTGTGTGTGTGTGTGTGTGTGTGTGTGTGTGTGTGTGTGTGTGTGTGTGTGTGTGTGTGTGTGAAGGATATAGAGAATAAAGAAACACTACCCCTTGTAGTGTTAACAACTGTTAGATGATCCGCTGTGTTACAGGAATCCAACTGGAGCCACTGTACATCATGTGACAGCATCAGGATGCTCAGGCATAATGTGAGAGAGAAAAAAAACCCTTCATAACAAATCACAGGAGGTGAGACCTGAGTTCAGTGTTGCATATAAATATAATTTATTACTTGTTTAAAAATTCTTTCTTACATTTTGTACAGAAATTTCACAGAGGAGATGCAAGCTTTTTGTTTGGTTCTTTTTTTTGTTTGTATGTTTGTTTGTATGTTTTTGCAAATTACATCATGAACGTGCCATAAAAGAATAAGTAACATCCTCACTATAAATATAATAATCCAGAGCTATGGGTACTATGGAACGCAACAGCTAGAGCTTTGTATGCATGTACAATTCAGGGTTCTATTTATTTATTTATTTTAAAGAAAGGATGCAGAAGTTGCATAGACAGCTTTAGAAATTTGGACACCAAAAATGAAATGAGCGGCGGGGGGGAGGATGGAGACGCTGGAAGAGGAGACTGCAAAATACACTGCGCAGAGGGAGACATGCACTCTCATCAATCTGCTCTCTAATGTACAGCAGCACTGCCTCGGCTTAAATCACAACAGAGTCACCATGAAGACTTAAACCGCAAGCTGAAAGTGAAAAATCAAACAGCATGGCTGTTCACCTCCCGGCTACGTCCAATACCACGGAGCAGAAAAAGGTCAAAACCACATAGTAAATAAAACTAAAAGGATTCACAGGATTCACTAGCGAAATGAACCAGTTGAAAGGTTGCTATAGTTACCAGGCGTGTGTTACCGTACCGTGTTTAGTTACCGGACAATATCAGGATAATACTGCTATATAAGGGGAAAATAAAAATCTCTACTTTACTAATTAAACAAACTGCTAGCAGCTGAATTCATGTTAATTGAAATTAACACAATTATTTTTATTCTATTTTAACAGAATTCATCACAGTTCCTCCCTTTTAGTCTTAAATAATTAAACGTTTAGGGCATTAACGACAAAGGTGTTTATTTCTACAAAATAGTTTTTGCTGTGATTCTTATGATACATTGCTGTGTATCGTATAAATGGCTTTAAGTATATGAGATGATATATTTCAGTCATATCGCCCTCAAATGGTATTCTGGACGTAGCCAAGGTGTCCACAATACAATTCACTGTGATAATCTGTATTCTTATTAGTCTTTATAATAATAATAATAATAATAATAATAATAATAATAATAACAGTAATAATAAGATATAATAAAATTATTATTATTACTGATATTATTACTGTTATTATTATTATTATTATTAAATAAATTCTTTTTGATATGGTTTAGTGCATTAGTATGTGGTTTTAGACAAAAACTGTGACCAAATCCATAACCAGTCTGTGGCTTTTTTCCCCTCTCTGTGCCTGTTTTCCTGATTTCCTTCATCAAGGTCAGATTTCTCCCCGCAGACTAAAACAGAGAACACAGGCCCAGTAAAGGCGAGAAAGGTTTATAAAACCTCCAAAAGCATGACCTTGGTTTAAAAAAAAAATAGCAAGCATTTGGATGCTATTTTTTCTGTTTTTCATGTCTCGATTAAAGTTGCGATTAACTACAGAGCACAAATGCAACCGAATGCGATTAATCCAAAAATAAGAACCAGAGAACAATAACACTGTTAAACTTTACACGTACAATGGTCTTGAATGCTTATTTACAAGCTGCATATTTTTGAAAATTTGTAGTTTCAGAAAATGCCCACTGGGTGGCACTGTAAAAAAATACATACACGGCAGACAATACAGGATTTGTTTCTTAAAAAAAAGTTAGAAAGGGAAAAATACATAATGGGACGCTGCATGAGGGAAAATAGTAATAAATGAGTATAAATAAAGGCAATATTAAATATCATCATCATCATCATCATCATAAAGGGAACATTTTTATCAATTGTATCTATTTTAATGCAAAAGCGTTAATTACTGACACGGATTGATGGCACTCAAGAGGTTTCGATGCTTTTGATTTCTCTTAACTGGGGCCTTGCCTTAACACACACTTGCACACCCTTAAACATACAAACATCAGTCACTGTCTGTTACTGATTATCCCATATGTCAGAGAAAAAAGTGGACTAAGTCCAATATCTGGACAGCAGAAGTCGTGCGTTTCCTAAGAAACTGATTTGACAAATAGTTTAAAAAAAAAAGAAAACTGGAACCTGAAAGAAAATGAAAACAAACTGTACCAGGAAGTGTACAGACAGGGCTTAAAGTACAATTTGTCCTGAATATTCTTCCTTCGAATCCTCGTTAGCGTTAGTGAGTTGCCGCTCGACTCCCCCTGCGTAGGGCTGTGAGGGAAAAGCCACCGTGCCCGTGTGTCCCACTGCAGTGTTCCAGTCCTCTGCTCTCCTTCCCCCAGTTATTCACCCATCACTTCTTCAGTCATCCACTGTGGTTGATGGGCATCAGTGCTCGGTTGCCATGGGTACAATGTTCTCATGGCGACCCATCTCCTCTAGCACGGCAGCCAATCGGTTCAAGTTGCCGTCGGGGAAGTGCTGGGCTTCCCATAGATCCAAAATCACACCAGTTGGACTGGACTTGGTGGCAAAGTAGTTTAGGTACCTAGAGAAAGAGAGAGAGAGAGAGAGAGAGAGAGAGAGAGAGAGAGAGAGAGAGAGAGAGAGAGAGAGAGAGAGAGAGAGAGAGAGAGAGTATAACGTATATTTTCATTTAATACATAATAGAATAAAAGTTTTTTCTTTTATAATTCACCATTTATTTTAATAGTAAAGCACTCATTCTGATATGCTCTCGTTTCCATAGTAACAGCTCATTCACAGGGGCTTGTACTGTGGACAATCTGTCTGAACTAAGGATATAGTAATACTAATTATGTGCTATTATTTCACAAAGAAAAACGTTTAATAATTGATGGGGTGATGTTTTCAGAAAGGAGAAGACTGGGGAGTCTCCAGTGTCAGCAGGTTTTCTGAGGGCAGAGGCAGTTTTGCAGTTATTCCCTCTCAGGACGTTTCAACACATTGAACATAACTATAAACTGATAAAAAGCACGACGTGTTTCTCATTAATAAATTAATCATTGTAATTATTGGCATTGTTGTTAAAAACAAAACCCATTGAGTTTGTTTGTTAAACCATTAGGAAAATCCATGCATTTTATTCCTGAAGTATTAATCTGCAGAGATTTCTTTTTAATAGCCAAGCATGCAAGTGATTTTTGCTAAATCATCTTGAAAAAAAAAATAGCATTAAAATGTGACCGGTTTCTTTATTGTTTTTCCTCTAATTAGCATATTGAGCATGATTGGTCCAAAATTGTGGTTTAGTGACAAACTGAGCTCTGCAAACTCAGCAAACTGACCTCATGCTGATATACAGTATGATGCTCACAGCACCTAAACATGGCATTTCTGAGCACTATAAACAAGGGTGTTGATAAATGTATAATTAGACAGTGATTATGTTATTTTATCATCTCCGCCTCCATTTTGACAGTATCCTGTTTTCCTTGGAGAAGGAGAAGGAGAAGGAGAAGGAGAGAGACAGGAAGCAGATAGAGAAAAATCAAGAAAAGGAGGAGAAGGGGAGGGCCTTCCACGCCTTATGGACACACACAAAACACACACACACACACACTCACACACACCACTGGCCTGGGCTCCTGCTGCTGTGGAAGATAAGACGTCTCCTGCTGAGATGTGAACTCAATAACTGAAAACACAGTTTGCACTTCTCACACAAGCTGTCAAACATGGGGGAGAGAGAGAGGGAGTGAAAGAGAGAAGGAGAGAAAGAGAGAGAGAAAGAGAGGGAGTGAAAGGGAAAGAGAGAGGGAGTGAAAGAGAGAAGGAGAGAGGGAGTGAAAGGGAAAGAGAGAGAGAGAGTGAGTGAAAGGGAAAGAGAGAGAGAAAGAGAGAGGGAGTGAAAGAGAGAGGGAGAGAGAAAGAGAGGGAGTGAAAGGGAAAGAGAGAGAGAAAGAGAGAGGGAGTGAAAGAGAGAGGGAGAGAGAAAGAGAGGGAGTGAAAGGGAAAGAGAGAGAGAAAGAGAGAGGGAGTGAAAGAGAGAGAAAGAGAAGGAGTGAAAGAGAGAGGGAGTGAAAGAGAGGGAGAGAAAGAGAGAGGGAGTGAAAGAGAGGGAGTGAAACAGCTAGGGAGTGAAAGAGAGGGAGAGAAAGTGAGTGAGAGAAATACAGAGAAAGAGAAGGAGTGAAAGAGAAAGAGAGAGAGAGAAGGAGTAAAAGAGAGAGGGAGTGAAAGAGAGGGAGAGAAGGAGTGAAAGAGAGAGAGAGAAAGAGAGAGGGAGAGAAAGAGAAGGAGTGAAAGTGAAAGATAGAGAGAAAGAGAGAAGGAGTGAAAGAGAGGGAGAGAAAGAGAGAAGGAGTGAAAGAGAGAGGGAGTGAAACAGCTAGGGAGTGAAAGAGAGGGAGAGAAAGCGAGAATGAGAGAAATGGAGAGGGAGAGAGAAAGAAAGCATTGCTGCAGGAGAACACAGGAATTTAGTCACACATTTTTGTTTGCGCCTTTGGCTTTTCTCACAGCAAACACACATTGTGAACACACACATTGTGAACACACACATTGTGAACACACACTGCGGCTGACCTGTCCAGGCTGAGTTTGTGTGCCAGCATCCTCCAGTCGTTGCCGCGGGTCTGAGGGGCGTCCAGGCTGCTGCACAGTTTCTGCCGGATGGAGGGAGGGATGCGGAAGGCGTTAGGGCCCACTAGTGTGGTGATGTTACTCGCCGGATCCAGCAGAGATGTATCAATACACTGTGAGTCCTGCAGGGGGCGACAGAGACACAGTGCAAGTCAGTAGCTGACACTTTCTGCTTTCATCTTTATTTTGAATAGATTCATTTATTGTGTGTGTGTGTGTGTGTGTGTGTGTGTGTGTGTGTGTGTGTGTGTGTGTGTGTGTGTGTGTGTGTGTGTGTTTGTGCATGCATTAGATGTTCCTCAAACGTGTTTTAACACCACTTTAGGATCTAATATAAAACACTGGAAATATATTTCCACACATTAGCAGCCACAGGTATTAATTACTAGTTTAATTGCAGTTCTATGGACACTTTTGGCTGAATTTTCATTTTTCCTAAATGCGGATGATATCAACAGGTAAATAATTGAATAAAATAAATGTAATTAAAGTACAAATAGAAAAGCTGTAATTAAATTCAGGAAAACTAGAAAAAAATCTTCTTTATTAAAGTCTTTACCTAGCTATTGGCTACAGATTATACTGCAGGAAAAACACCAAATCAGCAGAGTTACAGAACAGGGCAGGATATTTTAGGAGTTCGCTAACATTAGTGAACATAAACTGTTTAATAAAAAAAAATTAATACATTCAGACCATAAACAAAATGTTTACAGAAACTACACCAAATATTACTGTTGATTATATATGGATATGTTCCACAGCACAAGGTTTAAATGTCCTCTCAAAGACAGTGTGTGACCAGAGTTACAATAACAACAGCACGAGATACAAAACCTGAACTCTATCCCTCAAATTCAAGTGTTATTTGTAGAAAGATGAGGTTTCTGTATCATGATGAAGTGATGTATTGTTTCGTTTTGGTTTCACTCCAGGGGTCTCTGCTACAGCCTGATTCATACACAGATTTACACTCAGTCGCTCTGAGAAAGCACCTGAAAGGATCTTCTGACATTTTTGTGCAGGCTGTCAATCAAATCAGAAGTGGTAGAGGGTCGAAAGGTAGATGTAACAGAGACAGTGTTTATTGGTGCTATAATAGAGATGACAGATGCTTTGCTTCTTCACCTTGGCAGTGTTAGCAAAATGCTCTAAAATGTAGTTAGGTAACATTTAGACCACATATGCTATGTAAATAGTCTAATAGGGAAAACAGACACAGGCGAGCTTGTTATAATGCTCTTTTCTCGCTCGGAAAAATGGAAGAAGTAGTCTGAGCCGACCTAATTAAACTAGTGAGGCTATTGCGAATTTTTGAAATAATAGGATTATCACGGGTCTAAAAAAAACACTTAGATGCTACAAAGCACACCTTTAACTAACCATTAATTGCAATTATATTGCAGCTGCTGAATTCTCTATTCTAATTGGTCAGAAGGTGTTGATTAATTCTCAGTCCGTGCCACAAGGCAAATTTCCATTTGTGTGCTCATTTTAAAACAGAGTGAACACTTTCTCGGTTACATAATAAACTGGGATTGTTCTGTGAGAGAGAGAGAAGGGGAAGCTGCTGATGTAGCCGATATCGTGGAAAACTTGTTTGACTGCTGGCAAATTGTCGTTATAGAAGAGGACTCAAACTTCAGGATGTTAACAGTAGCTCGGCTTTGCATCAGTCTGCATCACACCACACCATAACTTCACGATCTGTTCTTGTAGTTTTTTTTCTTCTTTAATATTATTCCTGAACACGGCATAAGAAACAGTTCCGCTAGGATAACTTACAGGGGAAAAAAACGTATCTCCAACTAACTGACAAGTAAAACATAACTTCTAATCTGTTAGACAGCTGATAGGAACAGAGGCTTGTATTTTCAGATATATTTACTGAGTAGAAATCTTGTGTACTTTGGCATAACACATTCGCGGTAGAGATTATGTTATGAATTAATCATTTATCCCGGAAGATTCGATTGTTTGTTAAGTCATCGTTGCAGCATGGCATGTTGAATATTGAGACAGAGCAGCTGTTTTTGGCAGCCGCAGCCTGCAGGAGGTCCTGTGGGAACCAGGCAGTGAAAGTCAACACCACTTGAAAATATGCAATCTCCCAGCTCTCAGGACTTAATGACAATTAGCCAAGTGCCCAGTCACTCATGGAGGTCCTCTCGGGAGTGGAGAGAGAGAGAGGGAGAGGGAGAGAGAGAGAGAGGGAGGAAGAGAGAAATCAGATGGCCTGCCATCAGGAGAGACACGGCAACGGCGAGTGCAATCAAACAGTGTGTAATTCTCTTCAGAGCGATGTGCAGGAAGATGTCCGCACCTTCATCACTCCACTCTGTTGCGCACAGATGTCAGCAACAGGGACAGGAGGCTGATTAGCCTTCATCGCACAAAGAGCTGCTTCGAGTTTAGCTGAAAGAATCGACATGGTGCAAACACGATGCTGAGGCTACTAAAACACCCGCTCTAATTGTGCATCCAAAGTCATCTGTCGCACAAACATCTCGTGTCTGTGAGACTCAAACGACTGTCAAAATCCCAGCGTCCTGCTGTGCGTGCATGCGAGCGAGACATCAAGTCCTTTTTTTAAAATCCTAATCTCTGTTCTGACTGTGCTGTCTGTCACCGCAGCACGTTGAAGCATCCAGAGTTTCACAGTTTATAGCAGAAGGCGTGACCTTGCTTAAATAAGTAAGTAAGCAAATAAATAAATAAATAAATAAATAAATAAATAAATAAATAAATAAATACATAAATAAATAAATGGAAACACTGGAACAAACCCAGAGGCAGAACTGACAGTGTTTTGGCACAGACCGTTCCTTAACACTCGTGAGATGTGCATGTTTGTTTGTTTTTTAAATATAATACTATATTTTTAAATCATGGACCAATTTCCCTGATGCTTTACTGATTAATGGTATTTTTTATTTTTTATTTATTTATTTTTTTAGGTCTATAAGCTTATTTACTGTGCTGATGTTTTACTCCGAACTTAACCCAAGGTGTGTTTCTTGTATCAAATTTGACCTCGTCACCATCGTCGCCTTTAGCTTGATCATAACGTATCAGAATGTCTTTAAAGCCGTGTGGCTTTCTTTGGACGATCCCACATGGACATGTTAAAGATCTGCACGTCTCGTGTCCACGTCTCACCTGATTATTCCCTTTAGTTCGGTTTCACTTTACACTGCAGTGTCTCGAAGGTCTCGAGAGTTATTTGGCTTAAAATTTACATCCAAATGATTCGGGTTGATGTTGTTTTAGATCTTATAGAAATTAAAGCGAGTTGAACGGCTGTGTCACTGACCTCCGACAGCGTGGTATTGAGCTGGAAGATCTGGCCCTCGCCTTCCACCTGGCGCACACAGAGTTTACAGGCCAGCTCCAACGTAGCAGCACTGAAGCGCTCCAGAGTAAAGGTGCAGTGCAGGTTCCTCTGAGAACCACTCCACACCTGCTGAAACGCCAACTCCTGCACAGAAGGTCAGAGAGTACTGCATATACGTTGTATTTCACTCTGTGTTTTATATTACACTTCTCTCTATAAAGGAAATCTCTCGGTTGGTAGCAGCAGTAACTCACGCTCACAGTATTCAGTGTGCTTATAAGACCATGTGTGGAAAAGCTAGAATAAATTCTCCACATCTGATATTATTTCTATTTCATTTGCAGACCTGGTACTTGGCTAGCAGTTTGCTCTTCCACTGCGTGTGTGGGACGTCATGCAGCGACAAACGCAGGTTGTGGGTGCTGTCCTTAAAGTTCAGGGTCTTTGGTTCGTCCAGGAGCTTCCCACCCATCTGCTTCTCCATCTGCAGCACCTCCTATAGGACACACACACACACACACACACACACACACACACACACACACACACACACACACACACAGTTAGCTCCTAATTACACATAGCACATTTTAGACACACCGCCATTGTTTCTGCAGCTCTTTGTGATTCTTTACTCCACAAACATACACCATATTTGCTTCCTTTATTTTTAGACTGGTTTGAGTCGAGCGAGACAGGACAGAAGAGCGATAAAAGGCGTGAATGAGATTTTCCGAGTTCTCCGCGCGTGAGAACAGTTGGCTGATGGACTTTCTATTCAAATGAATGCGTCTCTCTGCAGAATGGAAGCGAGCCTGTAGCCTCCTACCACTCATCTGTGCTCTCCCACACACACACACAACTCTCTCCCTCTCACACACACACACACACACACACACACACACACACACACACCAGTTATAAGCAAACACAACACAACATATGCATATCTGTTACATAATTTGTACACATGCACACCATCACCCACACTCAACACCCCCCACACACACTACACACACCCACAAATTAGCACATGCAGCAAACAACTACAATAACTGTACAGATGTATACACACACATACACATGCACACCACATGTACCCCCCCCCCACAAATTAGCATATAGAACAGCAAACAACTAAAATAGCTGCACATATGTACACACACACACACACACACACACACACACACACGAATGTGTACACAGTCACGTGTATTCATATAACTATGCATACATCCAAAGAGGTACGTATGTGTATAAAACACACACACACACACACACACAAATAAATACTTATAATACACTGGGGTAAATTGTAATTATGTTTATGTTTTATTGACCACTAACCTTAATCACAGTAACACACCATTTCTCTACTCCTAACATTACAGGTCTATGATGATTTATGCTAATAACATACAGTACTGTGTGTTGGTTATTGTGCTGTTTTACAGGTGTGTGTGTGTGTGTGTGTGTGTGGAAGTGGGAATCCTGACTCATGAGGGTCAGACTCACTTTGAGGGCGTCCTGCGTGTCATCCAGGCAGTACACTCGGATGTTGTACTCCAGGGCGGTGCAGCTGACAGGACCGAACACGGCCAGCTTCAGTCTTTTGGTGGTGGCCGCGCTCACTGACTGACCCACTAAGCAGTACGTCCCCAGCGTCTCGGTCAGGATGTGACACGCCTCTTCATCCATCTGAATGTAGCAGGGTGTGGTGAAGTTCTCCTCCCCCACTACCACCACGTCCTGCAAACACACACACAGCAAAGACAATTTAGTAAGTGTGGAGCAGCTAACCTATGATTAATGTTAACTTTGTGTTTGTTAGGAAACTTAAATTGTCACATGTAACAAAACAACATTTTTGGGTTTCCTGTTAACTAGAACATGATGGCAAATCCATATCCGGGGTTCTGCTTCGAAATGAAAGACGGAAAAGAAGTAAACACAATTTTTCTTTTTCCTGAAACATAAATAGGCTAATAAGATGATAACAAAAAAAAAAAGAGAGAGAGAGAATATTTTTTCATACAATTATTGAAAGAGATATCCTTGTTTCATGAAACGAAGCCAAATATGCACAAAGCCACGAGGAAAACGCTGTTTTCATGAAAGATATGACAAAAAAAAGGGAATAAGCATATGCAGAAATACAGAAATTCAAATATTCTGGAATTGCAGCGTTGCCTTATTTTATCCTCTTGCTATTTTAAGGAGTATTTCAGGCACTAATGGCAGTCCAAACTCTTCTTGCTACTAGCTAGCCAGTAATTGCTGGCACAGCTCTGATTCATCCACAGTATTCATTACATTTTGTCATAAATCGAAGCTAAAATGATGTGGAAAAAGAAATACATAAAATAAGCTGAAGTAGTTATCGTTTTAAAACAGAAGCATCTTGTTTACATTAGAACATTTGTGTAGAGCTTCACGTGGTCAGACTGATTTGTAAAGCAGCTGTAGAGTTCAGACCCCACACCGTTAACCCCTGTAATGTCACTTCTCTCGGCGTCTCGCTCCTTCTTTCGTTACGACCGTCCGAGGCGTCGGATCTCGAGCCGAGCCTCTTCTCTCTATTAGTTATAATTCGGGCGCTTCTGCGGGCTTCTCGTTGTCATTAATTTCATCCCATTATGAGCGAGAAAGAGAGAAAAGGAATTAAAATACTTTATTGTCAGCTTGGCCATTAAACAGCAGCATTATGACTGGTCATTAGCCTCTGTAACGGGTCCTGGGGGAGCGGCGGATTGCACAGCGTTAGCAAGATAATGAGGAAACAGCACAGGGAAACTGGGCTAATGCCTTCCAGAACTGATTTATTTACCCAAGCCCTTAGTCAATCCATCATGATGCTCGTTTAAAAAAAAAGACAGAGAGAAAGTTGAAAAAGCACTTTTTAAGCCTAATTAAAGCCTTATTTTAATTGCTTAATATAAAGCTTTGCACAAAAGACATTTTCTGTCAAGTGGTCAGCGGTGCGTCATGGGAGAAAAGCTCATACGCATTTCTCACACATACGCCTATGCGTGCGCTGCGAGAAATATGCGTTTTGTCACAGTGAAGCATATGCATTTTGTCAGGCCGAACCTGCGAGAGGGATATTTATTATCAGCATATGTGCCTGCATTTCTGTCTGAACCACAAAAGCACAAAACCACGGCCGTGAACTCCATCTCAACTCGCCCGGCCGCCACCAGCGGATATCCCTCGCAGTGAGATCTAATCAATAGCCATTTCTTTGTTTAAAGTGTTGAAACGCACATTTGGTTTTATCGCTCGTGCCACAACATCAACATCCATCAGCGTCACACCGCCATGATGTATGCTTATTCAAAAAAAAAAAGAGGAAAATCCCCTCAGCTGCAGTGTCTCTCCAGTGTCAGGCTGAGCTGTTTTGCAGAATCGAGCGTGTTTTGGAACGATGGAGCGTATGGAGGATTTATGGCATTGTGAGAGAAATGGACTTTGTGGAGTGAGTAATCTACTGCTCAGTGAAGCGAGTGCAACAGCAGTCCCTGTAGACTGAGCTCCTTAACCCTCTCTCTCTCTCTCTCTCTCTCTCTCGCACTGTCTCTCCATCTGAGCTCTGCCCTTAATCACTCTCTCCCCAGTGACTCCACCATTCTTCTCTCCTCTCCTCTCCTTTATTCCATAGCTTCCTCTCATGTCCTGCTTTGTCCCCTCCGTCCCCCGTGTCTATTTCTCACCGCAGTCGTTATACACCATTTCATCATATCTTTCTCAGCGGATTAAAGAATGCGATATTCATTTCAAATCTTGCGGCAGGACTCCACCGACTGGAAGATACAATCTTTTTTGGGATCTATAAACATCACCTGGTGTTTCTGCAGTCTCTATATGTTCAGATCCTGACTGACAGGAGTGGAACACGATGGAACACAATTGCTGTTGTAGCTCATCCACCTCAGCATTTGATGCCTTGAGCTGCTTTTCTGCTCAACACGGCTGTAAAAGGTTGTAACTTTAGTTATTGTGGACTTCCTGTTAATATTCGGACCTCCTTCTTCAACAAGCCTTTTTGTTTCTGCTTTGTTTTTTTTTTAATTTCATTTATTTCTCAAACTCGTATTTTTTCCCTCAGATCAGAACCGAAAATCAGCATCCATGAAATTTTACGTGTTGATTTGTTTTTAGAGGAACATTTTTCAAAATGTTGATAATTGTAGAAATAAATACTACAGGTAACTAGATAATTGTCTAAATACGAAATATCATTTCATATTAAATTGATTGTGTTAGTGTATATCTAACTATTACTAATGTAAATAATAATAATAACAATAATATAATGTCTAAAATTATGATTTTGATTATAATTTTATAAATAAATAAAGACAAAATAATGATAAAAAAACAAACATTTTTATAACGATCAATTCCAATTCCTCCAAGCTGTTCTGAAAAACAGTTCCCACACTGTGAGAGTGTTTTCTTTGGGAAATAAAGATCTAAAAGATTCGATTTTTGGTTTTCTAGCATATGCAAATTTGTGCATATTTAATTAGTCAAAGCCTCATTTACATAAACAAATTTACCAGCAGTTGGACTGGTGAAGATTCACTCTGGTATCTGTTGCTTTTAAAAATGGCTCGGTTCACCTCTGGTGTCTTGCTTTTAAAACTAATTTGTGTTTGCCTACGTGTGTGTGTGTGTTTGCTAAGGTGTGTGTGGTCGTGTGTGTTTGCCTACGTGTGTGTGTGTTTGCTAACGTGTGTGGTCGTGTGTGTTTGCCTATGTGTGTGTGTGTGTTTGCCTACGTGTGTGTGTGTGTTTGCCTACGTGTGTGTGTGTGTTTGCCTACATGTGTGTGTATGTGTTTGCTTACGTGTGTGTGGTCGTGTGTGTTTGCCTACGTGCGTGTGTGTGTTTGCCTACATGTTTGTGTGTGTTTGCCTACTGTATGTGTGTGTGTGTGTTTGCCTACATGTTTGTGTGTGTTTGCCTACATGTGTGTGTGTTTGCCTACGTGTGTGTGTTTGCCACGTGTGTGTGTGTGTTTGCCTTTGTGTGTGTGTGTGTGTGTGTGTGTGTGTGTGTGTGTGTGTGTGTGTTTGCCTGTGTGTGTGTGTGTGTTTGCCTACGTGTGTGTGTGTGTGTGTGTGTGTGTGTGTGTGTTTGCCTACGTGTGTGTGTGTGTTTGCCTACGTGTGTGTGTGTGTGTGTGTGTGTTTGCCTATGTGTGTGTGTGTGTGTGTTTGCCTATGTGTGTGTGTGTGTGTGTTTGCCTACGTGTGTGTGTTTGCCTACGTGTGTGTTTGCCTACATGTGTACGTGTGTGTGTGTTTGCCTACATGTGTGTGTGTTTGCCTACATGTGTGTGTTTGCTTACGTGTGTGTGTGTTTGCTTACGTGTGTGTGTGTTTGCCTACATGTGCATTTGTGTGTGTATCACATCATGAAAAATCTTTAACTATGCTGTGAAGCTATAAAGTGCATCTGTCTCTCAGCAACAGGGTTCCTGGAACAGTTCACACATTGTTCCAAATAAGGAGTAGCTGTAAAAATGTGTTTCTTTTCCATCAGCGATTAAACGCATCTTGTCTGAGGAACACAGCTCCGTGCCTTTGTGGTTATGTGCCCTTTTTAGTTTTTTTCCCCCCCAGCATCCAAGCCTTGCCAGGTTTTGACCACCCAAGAGTGTTTTATGTTTGATAAGATGAGACAAGGTCACAGTCTGCAGCTAAGCAGCTCAAAAGCGGCATGGCTCTGCAGGGAGATGAATGCGGATGCACATCGAAGCCAGAGCAGGGAATCTGACAGCTGCTTGGAGCGATCTAAAAGAAATCGCCCATGTTTGCACATGATTTGCTCCAGCTTTGGATGTGCGACACCGACGCCGCTGTCACGCTGGACGGATACGAGGCTAAAACATTCTTCAGTGACCGTTTTTTATCAAAGAAGCTTCCAGATGTTAATTCAGAGCAATCTCTGTTCTAACACAATAATGTTCATGTGACGTTATACTACAGCGCCGTTCAAAGCCTCTGATCTTAGAAGGTACTGATTCATTTCTGAGATCAGACGGCGTCGATTCGTTTTCTACAGCAGCAGCTGTGCACTACTGTAATTCAAATCCCGGGTTTATACGAACGCTATTGTTTCTATAGCAACGGCTAGTTCAAAGAGATTGTTGCTCTGTATAAACCTAAACCTAAAAATAAACGTGTTGTTATTTAAAGAAAGAAAAATGTATCGCTGAAATGGGGAAACTTTTTAAAAAAAAAAAAGGTAGAAGATGTTTATTTGACATTTAGGGAAGGAGTCTCTGGTGTCAAGCATCATGGTTTGCAGTTTGACACGTATTTTGTCTTGTTAACTAAATAAAAACGAATAGGAACGATTGCTTATAGCTGCTAGTAACTAAAAAAGGATAAAAAGTGCCTAATAAATAAAAAAACAATCTGCCGTGGTTGGGTTAAGAGGAATAGAACACTGCAGGGTAGTGACTCGACTTCATCACACCACCCGGTTGATTATTTTCCTATAACAGCATGTCGGCAGATATTTTCTTCCTAATTTAATGCATGGAACGTAACAGTGTGTGAGAGCGAGAGAGAGGAATGTTTTCAAGGAAGCGCTTGCGTAGAACGATTCATGCTTCATGCACGGCTAATTAGAGTGCTGGTGTTGTGTTCACGTGTGATAACAATAAAGGGCAGTAACCATGCTTTGTTCACAGCTATGCCCCTGGTCCCATGCTCAGATAACTCCAGATAACTTCTCCAGCGTTAATGACAAGACTGGCGGGTGGCCTTTGCTATCAGTAGCTCACGAGCTTCCATAAAAAGGTAAAAAAGAAAAGAACAAATCTTCTCCTTTCTGATGCCTGGAGTGTGAGGGGCAGGGAGGCACATGGAAGCATGGGCACCGGCTGCCTGATAACACACTGTTCTTCATTGCCATCTAATTAACTCTGGGTTCTGTTTACCCAAACTCGCCCAGCGTGGCGCAAACAAACTCTGTCTCTCTTCTCCAGCTTCTTTTTGCTCCTTGGTTTGCACTGCTTTTGCACGAAACCCACCAGTTTTTGCATGCCGCCATGCTATCTAGCAGCAGCACATGTTCACCCGACTCGACAGTTCGCGCACACGCCTGCTCAAGCTGAGTACAGGTCCCTCACCGATTAAAGATGTAAAAACTTGTTCCAGAGAAGAAAGCAGCCTTTAAATATTTCACCTTGCATTCGTGTGCTCCTTGCTTGTTAGCTGTTTCCTAAACGAATGAGCCTCAAATTCCCTGACGCACTCGTACTCACCTCCCATTGGCCGTGCTGCGACTGGCTCTTCAGCTGAATCAGCCAATCATCATTGTCAGCCTCAGCACAGTGGTGCATGGTGATGATGACCGGCCGGGTGAGGAGAGCTCCTGGAGGCCCACAGCTCACTACTGGGCTCAGAACCGTCTGAGTGTCCTCCACTGAAGGTCTGCACACACACACACACACACACACACACACACACACACACACGTGTCTCGGTCTGTCTTTTTAACTCGAATGTTCAGGTTTTAACCAACGTTTCTACTATTTAATCATCACTGCTTTCACAATCACCCAAATCTCAGGTGGTGAAGGTCAGCACAAGCACTCACACTTGTTATGCAGATGCTAACTGCCCTCTTCTGCATACTATCTTTAACAATTATTAAATCCATTCCCATTCATTTCCTTTAACAGCAGTTCTGACAGTAGTTCAGGCTGCTGACGCATCACAAAAACATGTAATTGCTTTAGAGGCCTTAGTGTATCTAGCTACTATAAACCATTACAGTTTTTCACAGCTTTACACATGTAACTGTAGATAATGAAAAACACACTTTTTTTTGGAATATATATAAAATGTAAAGATGTAGTTGTTGACAAATTGCGGTGGTATCAAAGAATGTAAAGTTACAGTATGCGAATCACAGCAGCGAGTTTTATTTCTTCATCATCATTTCAGTAATGTTTATTTATGAGGTTGTAAAACCCTCCTGATGGCAATATGCACTTTATAGCAGAAAATTCTATTAGAAAAAGAAAGGCTCATAAATGATTTTCATGTAGATGAGTATTAAAAGTATTCTGTATTCTATTTTGATTGGCTAACACACTCTATTCTATTTTGATTGGCTAACACTCTGTGTTCTATTTTGATTGGCTAACACTCTGTGTTCTATTTTGATTGGCTAACACTCTGTGTTCTATTTTGATTGGCTAACACTCTGTGTTCTATTTTGATTGGCTAACACTCTGTGTTCTATTTTGATTGGCTAACACTCTGTATTCTATTTTGATTGGCTAACAGACATTTTATTCACTTGTGGTTTTTGTGTGGAATTGAACGTAGACAGTAGCTATGCCGTGAGTTAGTCTTTTTTTTTTTTAATACTAAAATCATCTTCCCAACTTGAAACTGTATATATTGACTCAGTTTGTCTAACAAACATGACAAATTGTGTTTTCAAATCATATTTCAATAGCAGAGATTATTTTCAGGTCATTTCAGGGTCGAAATAAGCCTCAGCGGCCCTGAGAGAAATGGAGATTCGGCTACTGGAAACAGTAACTTGGACCATGACTCTCATTATATTGTTTTGTCAGGGCCAAGCTGGAGGAGGTATTGGAAAATGAGCGGAGCATGGCGGGGGGTTCGGGGGGAAGCTGATGATTTCCCACAATCCTGTCCGGCTGCGCTGATGAATGTCAGAAAACACAGGAGTGTTTTGCTTGTGGCATGATTGGTTAGGGACGTTACCTCATTGTCTCCTTCCTGTGCACCGTCACGTACATCTCATACACTCGTCCCTGAGGGATAGCACCCGCTGGCACCAACAAGCTCACGCCTGTGGGTGAGACACACACACACACATACACACACACACACACACACACACACACACACAGCAACTGTCATCAAACTGTGACCTCTGCCACACATTGCCCTCTGCCAGGTCTTCTGTCTGCCAGTGCACACTACGGCGCCAGGCAAAGTGCAAAGAGCAAAGCCCTGTCAATGTCACACACACACACACACACAGTCTGGGCCACACAGCACAGAGCCAGCTCCTTGTGGAAATTCCCCCGTCCAGGCTTGGATGTGACACTGTGGAGAGAGCTGATTTTCTCTGGCAAAGTGCTGCCTGCTTCCTGCTCTCACACAGCGTCACACACAGAGAAATTGATTTTTTTTTCCCTTGTCCTTCTACTGAACTCTTTGAGGCTACACACTCAAAATGATTGAAAAGTACATAGAAAGCTCCTAAAGAATGTCCCCTCTTTTATATACCGTATTACATCTTAGACAATGTGTTGGGTTTCCAACACTCAGCATTGAAATTAAAGTTAAACTTGTCATAAGTTTCAGTCGATTTCTCAACACACAAATACTTTCTAGTTTTATTTATCAGCTGAGCTGAAACCGTCAAAACTCCCACTGAGATTGGACTTGTTACGCCTTTTCGGTTCACTCCAGGCCGAGAGTTGGCGTGCTGCTGAAATATTCATCTGCTGAAACGTACAAGGATGCTGGGTGTCAATGAACAGAGGTGCCTTGGAGAAAACCCAAACGTTCTCAACCTACAAAACATCTGTTTGCACATGCACTTCACGTGATGAAACCCATACATGCATCCTAGCACTTCAGAGAACCTTGGATGAGATTTTTATAGTCCAGTCGTGAGGAACGTGAGGAACAGCTGGCACGTGTGGATTTGAGCTACATTACACACTTGGTAAGAGCGCACTGATCCAGCCCTGTTTCATAATGAATTAATGGCCAATTGTGGACTGACTTCCAAAGAGGGGGTAGACTGAGTGACGTGAGAACGATCACCCTTTTAGGCTTCAGTCTACTGAGCGTGCTAATCCCTTTAGATCATGCATATGTAGCATTAAGCCGCTTTGAAAGTTGTTCTGTTCCTCCCAGGGGAGCTGTAAAAACCCGTTTCTATGATGGGGAGGATTTGGTATGCCTTTAGACATACAACTCCGAACTACTGACCTGGGGAGAGGGAGAGGGAGAGAGAGAAGAGAGAGCTGAACACAAGCTGAGCACCGAGATAAGATAATGAGGGTCTGCGTCCAGCAGGACATGTCCTGCAGAACACAAGAAACACTGCAATCTTTCTCATCGCAGATCCAAGCAGAATTGTTCTGCATTCCATTTACCTCTGAAGTGGAAAATCTGAGCTTGGAATTACATTATCTTCAAAGTAAAGGGGGGAAAAACATAAGCACAGTCTATTTGTGTTTTGTTAGCAAAAAATAAGTACAATATGTTGATTAATCTAAAGTCAAGTACTCCTATATACAGTACAGTACAGCAAACCTATTCAATATGATGGGAACCTGCGGGTGAGGAGACGCACTCAAGTGGGAGTTCTGAGCTGAGGGGGGATGTGTTTGGGTATTCTATAGTCGAAAGTTCAAAAATACCTTGTTTATCAAGGGATTAATCGATTTCTCAGAAACGATTTGCAAGAACATTATTTTTTTTTACGTCTTTTACGTCTAATCGACATTCTAACGTAATGTAAATGGTGTAACGTTTCTGTTTGGCTGCAAATCGCATAATTAGTGAAGAGTTTCTGCAGTGAAACAAGAATTACATCTAAATTTCAACAGCGATATTATGTGAAGTCGTTTCATGTTAATGACTTGAAAACAAACGTTCCCATAAATAACATCCATGAATAAAACTAGACATTGGATTAAGGCAAAAGTTATGGCAGTCTATAAAAGGAGGATAGGTTACAGTAGTGCATGGCTATGGTAGCTGCAGTGGCTGAGCTATACAGTATTTATTGGAGCTCTCTTTCACTGTTTAGTCATTTTCTCATTTAATGGGCGTCACTGGATGAGACTAAATCTATATAATCTGTGCCTTTACAGCTGTCTGGCAAGTATCAACATACGCAGCAAGTTAGTGTAAAGCAAATCTGAACTTTTTGATGTAAATCTGGCAGCAATATTTAGTTCAGTTGGGCCTACAAATACATTAACTATAACGAAAGATAAATGATGAATGAGTGATGATGAACTGGATTGTGCTTGTCAAAAATAACGTGTGAACGCTAGCACTGCCAGGGTTAGCTGGCTCCTCACCCTGCGGAAGGCTTACGGAGATCCCTGGCACCCTTCCACCCTCTGCCTTGTATCTGACTGGTGTAAGCCTTGATAAATAGCACCTCAGGCTGTGTGTGTACACACAGCAGCTCATTTCTCTTTACACATGCCTATATGAGTGTCAGAATGGGACTCGGGCCCTAAATCGATCAGCTCTCTTTGAAGCAGACACTGTGGCGGAATGAAGTTTACAATCTCCAGACTGAAGACTCTTTGTGGACTCTGGTAATGTTTCATTAAATTGCTGAAAGCTGCCTGTAACCTGTGTTTGTAGGTCTGGCTGTAAGTCGTACAGAGCCTCTTCTTCAGCAGCACTCGATGCGGCCTGTTCTTCATTAAGCTTTTTAGCATCAATCAGTGGCTGGCAGCACCTGGGCTACCACAATCCAGACTGTAAGTGCTGACACTCGCATACACACTAAACGCTACTGGATCACTTCAAGATGTGCACCAGAAGCTCACGTGGTGGAAATGCGGTGCACATTCATGACATCAGGAAATTCACAAATAATAATGAAGTGCCTGACTGTTTAGAGTCATTTTAAATTGTTTTTTAGTTTGTTTAATATTAGTCCTAAAGTCATGATTAACTAATTAAAGCTCACTGGTCAAAAGGTCGATTCATATTTTTTATATCCTGTCATGTTCTTCACTGTTTATGTGATGTGGTTATCTACACCAGTATATCATTACTTTCCACCCCTCACCCACCTGAGTTGGGCACAATGAGGTGTCCTCCGAGGGAGTTGAAGGAGCCAAAGGCGGTGCAGGACGGGTCTCGGGAGCGCACCAGGCTCTGAGTGCGACGTCCCATGGTGTCACTGTCGATGAGCGAGTGTGCCAGCTTGGGAGAAAGTTTGGACGAGAAGTCAGAAAGCTCGTCCTGTGGCGTCACCGTGCCGGAAGAGTTGTACACTTTGATCTTCAGGTTGGGCAGGGGGTCGAGCAAAGGAGAGTTAGTCATGGGGATTTTGTCAGCCACATCATGGAGAGCGTAGACAGGACCACGGTACATGGCCGCCGCCGAGGTCAGGTCAGGGGGCGCGGTAAGGAGATCAGCTAAAAGGGAAGAGAGGTAAGAGTTTACAAACTTCTTTCTTTGTGGTATGTAACAAAGCACTTGATTATTTATCAATTTATCTGTTTCATTTGGTTACTTTAAAGGAGTCTCCAGTGTTTGCAGAGTCTAGTGTCTTGTCAGTGGTGAATTTGGGAAAATCAGCATACAAGCTACAGTCAGTAATTATTTGGTTGGTGTGCTGTACATAGTACAATGGGAAATTGGAGTGCAGTGTAAAGTTGGAAAAAACAATATTTTCCACTTTCACTAAGAAGGTACAATGGATTATTTTGCCCTGAAGAGAAATACTGATGTGTACTCCAATGTGAGCTCCTCCTTACAACTGCACCACGTTCCACAGACACACAAAGTCACTGTTTGTCTCTTCCTCACTCCTTCACGTCTCTAAAGCAGGTGAAGCTCCTGTGAGGGTTCTTTACAGCTCCAGGTTGGAGTTTTGGGTGTTGTGCTCCGGGCAGCAGATGGCATCCTTATTAATGAGTTAATCCCTTCGCAGGTACAGATGAATATGCGTGGGTGTGCTGAGCGGGAGTGGCGGCCATGCTGAGCGCTCTTCCTCCTCACAGCCCTCTCCTCACACATACACACTTCATTCCTGTGCCTCCATGACTACAATTACAGCAACCTGATGGGTGCTACACTAAGTGTTAAGTGGAGGTCTTGTGGAGAACACACACACACACACACACCACACTTCCACATCACACTTTTCTCAAGTTTCTCAAGACTTCTAATGGACCTAGTTCACAAGTTGTTTCTGATGCTAAATCAGCTCAACTAAGTTTGCTAATTACGATCCCTTATGTTTGCCACTCTGCCCGGATGCCGTGGGCAGAAGGCATGTCAGAAGAATGCAGAGCCTTCATATTTAGTTCGGACTGCTTACATTCCTCTGTGTTTACCTCGTTTCCACAACACCTTTCATTCAGCTCGCCGTGGATGATATCTAATTATCATTGAACGTGCCGTGCAAGCGGAGCTAATTATGGCTTCATGATAACTTGCAGATTGCCTTCACATCAAAGTGACAAGCATTCTAATGGTGTCTTGGCAGAAACATCACCTACATGCCTTTTCCCTCCACCCCTTTTCATTCTTTCTTTTGTGCTTTCCCGACACCATGGAAGAGGAAAAACAGTCTGAATTATGAATGTGTGTCATCACGGCTCCCGGGTGAGGCTTCTGACACATATCAATTCTCAATCTGCTACTGTCATCTCCTTCACAGCGTCTGCATTCATCACACCACAAGTTCCTTTTTTTTGCATGAAGGTGGCACCGAGAAAATGTCAAAATGTTTGGGAATGGACAGCACAGAAACTTTTACAACGTAATATAACATCATACCATACGAACTGAACTGGTCCGTACGGTATGACGTTAAGACAGATCTCATCTGTCTTACCTGTGCGAGCCGTCTTGATGCTGACTGGTTGGAAGCCACCGTTGAGAGCAGAGGAATCGATAATGTCCGAGTCGAAGTCGCGGTGGTTCTTGCGGTAAACGAAGAGGGCCACGATGACGGAGATGACTAAGCACATGATTACGGCGATGACAATGCCCACGTAGAGAGCCACGTCGTCTGTGCTTGGGGCAGCTGTTGGAACAAAAAAGCAACAACAAAAGACAGAAAGAAAAAGAAAAAGATAAATCCCAAAGGCTTTGCACTAAAAAGCGATGGACATTAAAAACGAGTCATCGCTGATTGATAGCACTTTCATTAAAACTATGTCAAATTAGGAAGGAGATGCTGTCTGGGTGCCAATATCCTGTTCACAGATAGCTGGGGATATTAATAAATGCAGGACTTCATTACCTTCTACTGAGTGAACGGCACTTCCTGACTGGAATTCAAAAGAACTCATTTAAGATCAGTGAATGAGGTGTTGTGTATACAGCAGGTAGAAGGTATTGAGAAATGAAAACCTAGATGGCTTCTGTCTGTCATAAATCTGGCCATATAAAAGAGTCAGCTTCCTGAGTCTATGGCAGACCCATACAGTATGAGTCATGCAAAGTGTGTTTTCAAGGTGCAGTTTGCAGTTTTTAAAAGTGTTTCCAAGACGGCAACAATCAAATAAATTCACCATAGAAAACCAGAGATCTGAAATTCTGCCAGATCTAAACGTCGTTATTGTTCTTATCATTATCATCTTGTCTTTTGATTTTTTTTTTTCTGGCCCTGAAATCATCCCCAGCTTGAACTGAACCAACCCTTTGTGAAACAAACTGTTGCCGTCCATTTATTTTCAGCAATATACAGTATTTGCAATGCAAATTCTATTCACCTTTCAAACAGCACAGGACTATATACTGTAGTTAAATCCTGCTTCTTTAGAGGATAAAGAAAATACAGGTTAAAGTGAATGTACAGCACATTAAAGAGTAAGATTCTCAGAGGCCAATGTGCATTTAACAGACAATAAATAAACAAAGAGCAAGCACTATGTAAGCGGTAAGCACATGGATGACTCTTGTGGTAAACAAAGCGTGCTGTGATGATGAGGATGATTGAGTGCGTCATGTTATCGGAAAATATAACTAACTAGAAGTTGATTCTTTTCCTATAACATTACGAATCATGATGTTTTTTTTATTTGATTTTTAATTCAATTAAAAATCAATGAGGAATAATTCATAACAAACGGCTCCTCCAGAAAAACGTGACTCAAGGCAGAAACGTGGCTCAAAAATCATAAATTCCGCAGCTGCAGGTATTGGCTCTGATTTAGCAGCCTCATACAGTTTCTCTAGAAAGAGCCACATGTCTCCCAAACTCACTCCATCACTTTGATTTCACTGCTAAAATCTAGAAATAACCCCATGTTTCATATTCCACCCCTCTCTCTTTTTCTATTCTCTATTGTTTCTTTCCAGCTGCAAAAATCTATTACTGATTATACAGGGCCGGGGCCTGCAGCTACGCGTCTACTGACAAGCCGTCATTAGGGCTAACGCCAGGCGTACGTCTCCATTGAGAAGTCACTTTTGTCCTTGCGATAATTGTGATAAATGTGATTCAGCGTCAAAGCCACCTGTCAAGTGAGGGGAATGAGTCCACTTCTAAAGGTGTTCAAATGCCACGGGGTAACAAGAACGGCTCTTTTCCCAGAACACGGAGTGCTGCCGATGCCTACATGAAGGGCTATTGATTCCTCCATCAACCTTAAATGGGACATAATCAACCCCTCGTGTGTGGCAGGGAAAGGCTGAATGGATTCATGCGCCCAATTCTCTTATTTATACTCGCACCAAGCTCAGGAGTGGAGCGCAGGATTGTGGGAGAGCATAAATTAGCTGAGCACTTAAACGGTCGGTAACTGCTACTGTGTCAATATCTGTAGTCGTACACATGACCACTAGGTGGCAGTAGCAACCATAAAAGCAGATTTCTACAGTTTTATTTAAGAATGTTGCATATCTTCAGCATATATTACAAAACATGCTCATTGTCCTTTGAGCCATGCTTCCTGCAAATGCGTAACGGTGCGTTGCGACCAAGCTGCAATAGAAAACTTGGAGTGGTGGATGAATACATTTGGTTAACATTTAGAGTAGATGACAAGAGCTCTCACTCGCATCTTCTATCACCGGCCTTATTTTAACCTCTCAAGGCTGCTCGGATTCTCTATTAATTAAAGCTCTACTGGCAAAGAAAAGGGACGGCGTTCTGTGTGTGGGTGGGTGTTCACATTGTTGGCCCTTTTTGGGAAAAAAAAGAAAATCAATGTGAGTACCAACATCTCACTGGTCCTCTCTGGATTTAATCACTGTGACATTCGAAATTAATCTTTACTAATGGGAACCTTGCCCTCTAAACCTGACTGCCGTGTGACCTCTCACTCTCACTCACTCTCTCACGCTCGCTCTTTGGACCTTACACGGTTACAGACTCGATCGGCTACGGATCAAATTAATCGTATGCCGAATCCTGTGGCAATCTTTTCACAGAGAGTTGTCTAGAAACAGGCTCTACGATGGCATGGATAAAGGTGCTCGTGAGTCCCGGCTCCTGACTCATGGTGCTGATTTGGTCACGGGATACAGCAGGAACTGATCTCATCGATCGCCCTGTGATCTCAGTAAGCCGCTGAAGGTAACGAGAGGGGTGTCGATTATCTGCCAGAATTTAAGCCTAAGAAGTCCGACACCTTCTGTGGAGATTATCCAATGAAGCACGAGTCACGTCTGGGTTATGAGGAAGCTTTTTTGAGATGCGCAAATCTGATCCATTCTAAACACTGAAATGCTTTGTATTATTAATACACTCCAGTTGTTCAGTAGCCCTTACACCTCTTCCTTGTTTTCTTTGTTTTTAGATATCAGATTAAGTAGCTAAAATCCCAGCCCAGTTTAGAGAGAGACAGAGAGACAGAGAGAGACAGAGAGAGACAGAGAGAGACAGAGAGAGACAGAGAGAGAAAGAGAGAGAGAGAGAGAGAGAGAGAGAGAGAGAGAGAGAGAGAGATGAATTTGACTTTGCTGCAAAACCCCACAGTGGTTATTTAACGTATATCTCTTCAGCTCGACAATCTTCCACGCATACGTCTGATGATAAAAGAGGCAAAGACTTCGGGGTAAAGGCTTCGGAGGGGGTTGTGAATGTATCACTTAGATTAATACATTTCCTTGAACATGAGTGATTGCAGGTAGAGGCAGAAAGAGAAATAATAGTCTGGAAATGAAAAAAAAAAACAACATAAAAACAATAAGGTTATTGAGCGGTTTGCTCCTGAGTGTGTATGTGTGAGGATGGTGAAAGAGTCTGCACGTCTTCCTCAGTCAGTGATCACAGCAGCCGAGTGTGAAAGAGGCACGCAGTGCAGCAACCACTGCCCCCGGGCAAGAGAGAGAGACAGAGACAGAGAGAGAGAGAGAGAGAGAGAGAGAGAGAGAGAGAGAGAGAGAGAGAGAGAGAGAGAGAGAGAGAGAGAGACTGGAGAATTCTATCACTCTATTAACACATTCAGTGGATGAAACAAATGCAAAAGGTGAGATGAAGCAGAGTCGGTGACATGTTGAGTGAAAAAACAAAATATGAGTAAATATAGAAGGTAGGAGGTGAATAGGATTGTTTTTTTTTTTTTTGGAATAAAATTAAATCAAAACTCACATGAATATCCATAATCATCACTCTTGCCTTTTGGTTCAGAGGACTTCTGATATAGGGAACCTTCAGGGAGGGGAAAAAAAGGGAATGGGGGGGGGGGGTGAAAAAAAAATCAAATTTAACACAACTTCGATCGAACAAAGCTCAGACACGGAAACAAAGGCAAGAGTAATGGTGATGCAAAACAGCCATCCTTCTCCATTTGGTGTCACTTTGGACTGTCTCTCTGCTCGTGCTCTCCAGACGGATGAGGGCCGGGCAGTGAGCGGCGGGGGGTTGGGGGGTGGTGTGTGAGAGTGCGCCAATGTCACCATCCGTCAGGCACGTTTTAGTGCTTCATTAGGACTAATGATCGCACGCAATGGATTGTCTTAAGCTGATAAACAGTCTCTGAGTCAATGAGTCAAAGGCACTTAGGGCCCAACATCTGCCAAGGAGGCCCTGAGAAATCTCTCTCTCTCTCTCTCTCTCTCTCTCTCTCTCTCGCTCTCTCTCGCTCTCTCTCTCTCTTGCTCTCTCTCTCTCTCTCTCTCTCACTCTCTCTCTCTCTGTCTGTCTCTCACTGCGTGGAGGTGGACGCCATTAGCACATGGGCCTCTCACTAATGTAGCATGCTGGAAAGGGTGCTAAATCAAATCGGTGCTGACTAGAACAGGCAAGCGATGGGGCCTGACAAGCTTAGGAGCTACATCAACCCAGAGAGAGCAAGATGCTCGGGGATGCTTCTATATTATATAGACTAAGATCTTTTAATAAAAATAATGGACACAATGCAAAATAAAGTGACATGAGAAACTGAGAGGGAAAAAAACCCTTTTGTCTGGATGCGGAGACAGAGAAAGGCAGGTTGATATATCGACAGACGGAGTAATCGATCGCTTGACGGATGTTGAATTCACTGCTATGTAATCAAACATAAAGCAGCAAAGGCACACGGTAAACTTTAGCGAGAGGATGAGAAAGGAGACAGAATGAGTTCGAGAAATAGAGGAGTGGAAAACAGAGATGTTGGATATGGGATGAATGATATGACTTATGACCAAAACATATATCTTACACGCTGTGTGAAGTCAGACTCCAGCGAGAGATCATCAGCTTTTCTTTTTTGCTCCTTTTTTATTTTTTTGTGGCCAAAGCAGCTGTGTACACATCTTCTATTTCTCACACATGACATCATGCGAGAGACAGGGAAGTGAAAAGTGAAAAGTGTCTCACGAGAGATTAGGAAAGACCTTCGACGGACACGTCTTTCTAAACTCTAAACTGAAATCAATTATGCTACAAATGAAAAAAAAAGGGTTTTAATAACAACTTGCCACAAAAACAGCTTCGGCATCGATTCTACTGGAGAACGTGGCATATCATTTCACACTCTTTACATCACTCGGTAAGAACCCGTGCACTGCGCATGGGGGCGGAGTCATTCTGTAAGACATGACATCATGGGATGACCAGTCAGGAGAAATTTGTACTGATTTGCAGTAACTGTAATAAATAAGTGTGCCCCCCCCATACTGTACTTACTGTAGATTACTAGTGTATACGGTACATCAACGGATATGCAATTATATTTTATACAGTTAATTCTGTATAGTAAATATATGATCATACCGCAGTGCTGCTTCTTGATTCTAATTGGTCAGACGATGTCGATTAACATTCCATAACAGCAGCTCTGCCGGTAGTTCTCATTAACCCAAGTGACTCTCCACATGAATTTGTTGATATTTGAATGATGTCTGTGTATTTGTTTAACCTTTACAGAAGGAGTCTCAAGTGTCAGCACTCGTTTGTTACGGGACGTTTCAAGGACAGGACTTTCCGGTTTGACAAACTTTGTCTTCATATCATCATGAGAACTTAAAAAAAAAAAAAGAGAAAGGATATCGAGGCAACGATCGTTTATAGCTGCTACAGCAAAAGCAGTATCAGGAAGTAGCTTGTTCCGTAGATGATGTATGCTATTATGATAAGCTCATCAACCTCAGGTATTTATGAGTAACAAAAGCAGTGTTTGGAATCAGCAGCATTGCATCACCCTGTTGTTCATTATTTTCCAATAACAGCACTCCCCCCATGTGGTTTAGTGCCTTGCTGGTAAACAGATTTTCATAACAGTTTGCCTTTAATACGATATTCATCAGTATAAAACATCAGTAGACAGCTCGACTTGCATAGAAAACAAAAACCTCTGCAATATAGACCGAGAAACAGGAGGATTTTCTGTACTGTACATTTCTGCTGCAGCTGCAGTGCTTGAGAATAAGCTTGTATTTGCCCTTGTGTTCGTGTCTGTCTTGCCCTTTCTGCAAGATCGATATGTCAAGAAAATGTCATTTGTCTGTGGGTTGAGTAATCAAAGCCCTCAACAGGAACATCATAACAAACACAGACTGCTGAAAAAGCACAAAAGAAAAAAACCCCATCGGTCTGAGCGGGAAATCTAAAGCAGATATTTTAGTCTATATATCAGAATAACAGGACTGTGCATGCTATTTGACCCGAAACACAACAATCCAAGAGCAGATCTCAATAACACCTCATTTGTGAGGCTTACAAGCAATCTGAATGCACAGAAGTGATTTCTGGGAAGAGGAAATGTAAAATTGTACATAAGTGATTTGTAGGACTAGTGAAGGCTTCTGTCGAGGGTGAGATCAGGGTCCGTCTGGAACAGTGTGAGTTCACATATCTCACACACACACAAAAAAAACCCTATTCTCAATGATATCTGCAATAATGTGAGCTTTTAGAGAATGTGGATTTCTCCTAAATGCACAGCGAAATGGTCATTAGCATGGACATAAGTGGTTTCACCCTTTTAACTCGGGGAGAGAGGGGGAAAAAAATCAATCAGGGGAAGTGAGCCTAAATCTATATCGTTATGGGTTTTATATTCTCCACAAACTGGTCATCAATCTGACATAGAACTAATGCTTTCGAAAAAAAAACAACAAAAAAAACAGTAGGACCGACCGAGCAGAGAAGACGATCGTACACCCTACAGATCTCACATCTTCAAACTCAGGCTGCATTATTTCTCTTTTTGGATGATTACGGACTTATCGATCCGCCAAGATTCCTCTGATCAATAGCGTCATTAATATCGTCTCATTTACATGTAGAGGCTTTTCGAATTAAACTGACATCATTAATTGGATTTTGTAATGTCATTAGTGTAATTCAGGGTGTACTTTTAATCAATCGGATTTTGATGGCGGTAATAATTAAAGTGCAAAGTACAAACGAGCAAAACTTGAATAAATAATACGAAACTAAAAGTGCTTTCAAAGTCATCGCTGTCTCATATATCGAATCCGCTTTCGGACCAAGATACCGAGTGTACGGCTGGGAAACGTGACTATGTGGTATCAGTATCATGATAAATTACACCGCAGTGTGATGTTCAGACAGTAGAATCTATTTAGCATTAACCGTTGTCGTCCTGTGATGGACCGACGTCCCGTTCAGGACGCGTTCCCGATGTACTTACCAATTTGTTTAAAAAAACAAAACGTCTCAAAATGTGGCTCTGCCGTTTTTCTGGCACATGGTACTGTTTTTCCGATCACAAGAAATTATGCAAATACATTTCACAAAGTGTGTGTGTGTGTTTTTTTTTTTTTCCCTAAACGCCAGAAGATCTATGAGATCAGATTACATTTTAAAACATAATTTCTTTTTAAATTGTAAGCGCAACATATATATTCGATATAATATAAGCACACAAAATTGTTTACTATATACAGCCACGTATAATATATATGTAAAAAGCTTTTTTTCTTTTTTTTTTTTTTAGTATAAGACTTTTCCTTTACAAAACATTCTGATTTGAAAATTATTACAGAGCACTAAAAGAAAAACCTTTTTTTTTCATTAAGTTTTAAAACACTGGAAGTGTGCAGCAGAGGTAAAAAAAAAAAAAAAAAAAGTCATCTTGTCAGTCCTTATATAACTGGCTCAAACAAAAAATAAATAAATAAAATAAAATAAAAAGAAAGAAATGTAAAAATCAAGACTTTGGGCTTGACTCCTCCTTGGCCTCTCTGGCTCCTTTCTGTCTCGCTTGCTGAATTTCGTGGTTTTTAAATTAGACTCCGGATCATAGTAATCACAGATGCTTAGCATTTCTGAAACTTCTTTCTAAGTACAGTATAATCACTTATCGTTATTTTAAATATAGCTCCTGAATGGTGGGTCTGTGATAGGGGTAATTACTTTCTGCATTGCAGCGTAGGCAGAGCCGTGATTTAACACTCCTGTGTTCTATATTTAGTTTCCCTGCTTGGTTCGACTAAACAAAGGTTTGTAATGTTTTGTTTTCTGGCTACGGATCATTTATCTATCCCACATCCAATATCTATAGATCTGCTTTATTGTTAGTGGTAGAGAAAAGAAAAATAAAAAACAAGGAAATGAGAAATTATAGAGAGAAATGAAAGATAAGCATGGTTTAATAGACTTATAGAGAACTATACAGTCTGAAGAAAGCAGGTTGAGATTACTGATGTTACTCACTCTGCATGCACAGGCCATCGGTACAGTTCTTGGATTGGAGCACCATGCCCTCGCAGTCCTTGCCGCCATTTTTCGGAGCCGGTGCGGTGCACTCTCTCCTCCTCCAGTGGGTGCACTCTGTCCCACATGTTGACCATTTACTCCATTCTGTCCACAAACCGTCCACTGGAAATGCAGCGAGAGAATGTGTGCTAATGATGGAGCCACAACCACTACTCTGAGCTTCAAGCAGTGTAATGGTAGGACTTGAGCCTCTTCTAAGGCTTCCTTAGATAGTTGAAAGGACTTTATAGGGAAAGGGAATCTTATAGAGAAACCTTGTCATGGTCTATCAAGGGTTCTACACATTATCTTGTTCTCTGGGGCTCTTGATTTAACCTTTTTTTGTCCACGGTCCACGGTGTGTACCAATGAATCAGTAAGCATGTTCAATTTGAAGAAGATCTAATACACAGATCGACTCCAAAATAATCATGTTACTAAATTTAGCAGCATTTTCAACTATTCAACAGTTTTCGTTTTCTGTTATGTGGGAATAAAAACAACCATTTTAGAACATCGACACTGAACACACTGAAGCCTACAGTATTTTAGAAATTTTAGTCTAAACTTCAAGCAACAGCTTGTATATTTC
The DNA here is from genome assembly GCF_022655615.1 of Tachysurus fulvidraco. Taxonomy (NCBI): domain Eukaryota; kingdom Metazoa; phylum Chordata; class Actinopteri; order Siluriformes; family Bagridae; genus Tachysurus; species Tachysurus fulvidraco. The sequence goes on from NC_062537.1 coordinate 3,960,360, forward strand.
TCTAAATCTGTAGTCAGTTCAGAGTGTACAGTGGTGGAAATCACTATCCACTAGGCATACATACTGTATGTGAAGTATGAACACATTATTCAGAATGAGCAAATAATGTGTTCTAAACCTAATCTCACTGTGAGTTTCACAGAGTATTACAGGCCTAAATTGAGACGCAACAAAAAAAAAACGAGCACAAGCTGGAGCTTTTAGCTTTCATGCAGGCACTAAGTACGATCGGGTACGAAGCACAGAAAGCAAACAAAGTCTACATGCATCAAAATTAAGGTACAACATTCATTCACTCATGCTCAGTAATTGTCTGTCTATTGTGATTTACAATAGGCTGCTAGTTTGTTTATATTTTGCCACATAGAAATAAATATGGTACAAAATATCGCAGAGTGGTACATACAAAAATAATAACTGTGTGGTTTTGAAAAACCACTATAAACCAATTTAAATAACATCTCAACTTCAGCGGTGGTTTCTGTCCTCTAACGGATTGGGATAAATTGTGCCTAGTAAGAGATGGGCTCCTTACAAACTAACCTGTAGAGAGGGTGAGAAAAGGTCAATAATTGTAGGAATAAATAAGGGACATCTATGATCTCTTTATATGAGCTTGATATATATATATGTATATGTATGTATATATCAGGAAGGAATCTGATGTTACATCAAGATTTCCACTCTGGATTGGTTCAAAACCAATCCCCAATAGACAGAAACCCATAGATATTTGGGGATTATTGGGAATAGTACCTGGACATAAAGGGTTGCAAGCTAGTTTCTGGATGGCTTGGCCTTCACAGATGGCTCCCCCGTTGAGGGGCGCTGGGTTGGTGCAGCTCCGGGTCCTCTTCTGGAAGCCTTTCCCACAGCGACTGTTACACACCGACCACTCGGTCCATGTCGACCAGCCTCCGTTCACTACCAGAGCAAAAAAACAGCAAGAACCAAAAAGTTTCAATGGATAAACTTTAAAAGCTTGGCAGTATCAAAAAAATTTCCATTTGCTTTTCATTATGCATTTTTTCCTTTGGTGAGAACAGAGAATGACAGAGAATGTTTTCTGTTGCAGTGGCTATTTATGTACGATTGCCATGGCTCCTGAGACAATGGCAAAATCCATCTCACTCATCACAGCTCGAGAGACTGCGGCTGGGAAACACATTGCGGCTTTGGACTTCTAATGACTTGGCTTTTTCTTCACAATGTGAGAAGTAATGTGCTTCTGGGTAAACTGGAATAAGAGACTTGTAGAAGCCAAAACAGAGCATTTTTTTTTTGTTTGTTAAATCCTTGGTTCCTCTCTTTGTCTCTTTTCTTCAGAAACTTCTTCTTGGCTGGGCTAGAACTTCTGTAAGTCTGATCTTCCCTCCTGCTGTTCCTGGTCTAATCAGAAGATGAGTCTTTCCACTCCTTATCTTGACCGGATTTAGCTCTGGTCTCTCCGGAACACTGCAGACATGCCTTACGACATGGGCACTGCTGGAAGACTGATTGCGGGGCATTCTTTGGAGGATGAGCCGACTTCAAAGCCTTTCCATGTTGCCCTTGTGGTCTGCATTTTGGGCTACAAAGAAAGGCCCAAAAAAATAACCAGTCCTTTTTGTAAATGCTTATTTTGGATTTGACTGAGCCGCACATGATGAAACCTCCTGTGTCTTTAGTACTCCAAGTTACAACAAAAAAATGGTATAATGGCAAAGGAGAGGAAAGAACTTAAAATAATAGAGCAGGGATAATCCCTAAGCTTTTATTGCCATGCTAGTGATATAGAGCTCCATCATGGATTCAGACAGGAAGCTAGAAGTGAGAGACCTCAGAGAAACTTGACCCTGGTGACATCAGCAGCTGCTGAGAACCACCACCCACCACAAGCATATCCAGGGGGATGGAGAAGGAATTTTTGCAGATAGGTTTCTAGATGTCGTTTAGAACAAACAACAAAAGAGCTGTTAGATGACTAACAGCGATGCCCTCATTCACTGATTCTGACCAAAGTGAGTGTTTATTCAGATGCTTCTGACTCAGACAGTGGCTCAGTGGTTGGACAGCTGATTGGAAGGTTGTGAGTTCAAATCCAACTATTGCCACTGTTAAGTTCTTGAGCAAGTACCGTAACCCTTAACTGCTTATCCTCTCTCAGTTGTCAGTTGCTTTGGATAAAATCATCAACCAAATAAACAAAAGTAATCTCTCGGCTCTGTTTTCAATTTAGATTCTTTGCAGCTCAGTCTGAACTCCTCACTAATCTTGCCTCCATTGCTTTCAAAGCACAAGCCTCCTCCATTCCCCTTACTCTGACACAGGAGGTCATTTATTCTTCAAGCTAAACCCGGGAGCAATTCCAGCGAGTCTCCAGCTGAGGAAAAGAAGTTGATTTATTATGGCTAGGGAGAGTGAAAACTACCGGTTGCAGGATTCTGGAATTTGATGTGAAGGAAAACCAACTATAATAGCAGCAGGTGGGAACTTCTGACTTACTGAAGATCTATTTTTTCCCCCGAGAGAGGGAGAGATAGATAGATAGATAGAGTGAGTCTTCCTGTGTTTTACAGCTACAGCTCTGACTTCCTAACACCTCATCCCATCAATGGAAGGGCGGCAGGGCCGTTTTCGGTGGAGATCTTCCCTTGTGTTTTCCTCGTCCTATAAAACTGCATAGAATTGGCAGAGAACTTTAGGGTAGAACGGGGTGTAGTTCCAGCTTGTCAGCACATCTAACACTTCTTAAGAAGAAAAATATCTTTCTGCTCTGGGGAGCGGCAAGGAGAGATCAGGCTCAAAAAAAGAGAAAGATAAGGCAAAGGTGCTTACAAGAGTATCAAAAACAGCCTGTTCTCAGATTCAACGGAGTAAAGATTTGATCCTATGCACTCATCATAAACTCTTGTTCAAACTGCATGTCTCTGTGATGTCTATTCATCAAAGACGGAATGTGACCTTACAAATATTGACAAAACAACACTCTTTCTTTCAAGTGAAGGTTACGCAGTAAAAAAAATGAATAATTTTAACATTACCGTAGACTATAACAGTGGCTGTGGTGCTCCTCCTCTTGGCCACGATGTTCTTGGCTACGCAGGTGTAGTTAGCAGTATCTGACAGACGAGCCTGTTTTATGATCAGGTTGTGGTCGATAGTGATGTAAAAGTTACGATCATCAGCAGGATCGATGACCTCTTCGTTCTTCAGCCACTCGACCTGCAGGAACAAGTCGGTAAAATACGGCTCTCGGTCAGCATCAGGCGCTTCTAACGCACAACACAGACATTGTTATATGGACATTTTCATATGGACATTTTTACATCGATCCAATTTGCCTCTATAAATCAAAGTGAAGTATTTAAAGGCGCATTTGCACATAGCCCCGGCTTACATTTCAATAAAGTCCTATAACCGCCTCGGTGTTTATGCCTGCTAAGCCTGACGTTCTATAAAACGTCAATATCCGTCATGTTTACTTTTTATTCGCTTCAAACTAAAAAAAAATGGTCAGGAGTGAAGAAAAAAACAGCGTTATTCTGGGAGCTGACAGCTTCCTCGACCTTTCCTTATGAGTTCCAACTTGCTGGTGATACCAATATTAGACCTGAGGTCATATCCGGAGAGCATGTAACTGTTTGGAGGTTTTATTTGACCATAAATCAAGCCGATTTTTTCACTGCTCGGCCCTCTGGAGGCGGCGTCGAGGATTGTAGCCAGTCAATACAGCACTAGACCTGAGATGGCTAAAATCTATGGCGAGTTGCTCCCATGTGTCTCTGGAGGCTCCTCGGTCAGACTGCATGCATACTCAGTTCGACAAGTGAGGAGAGGAAGCAGTGGACATGTCCAAACTGCTGACCATTACAGGTCATCACAAGGGCTAAATATTACTTTAGAGAGCAAGGGATGGTTAGGACTGTAAAAGCTTTCAGACAGTACATCATCTAGACAGTACATCTTCAGCCAAGCAAGGTCGTACAATCATGCAGACAGTTTAACCATCTTATAAAAAAAAAAACGTAAACATCTTTAGATTTCTCGATGTCTGAACCTCTGCTAGAGAATCACACTGTCCCTGACTTTAACTGCAAATTTATCAGATGCATAATGAATAATAAATAATAAATGCAGCACTATGGTGAGTATAAAGCATCAGGAATGTGTTGATACAGTAGGTATGACCTTTGGTCCACACATACCTGTAACTTATTTCTATACAGTAGTATATGTATATATGCAGAAATGATATTTTGTGGGGTAGTTAGTTAGATGGGTGATGAATAAGAGGCAAAAGCAACAACTGAAACCGCATTTCAGAAAGGGTACGCAGTGGGCGGGGCTTATTTGATTAACGTGCTTTATGCTTTCAACTGTTCCATAAAGACACTTGAAAAAGTGTTTCTATACTTTGAATATTCACAAAATGTCACAACGATTATCTGTGTTTTGTGTCCAACTGCAAACAGAATCGTTTTACTCCATCGGGGGATTTGTGAGTTTCCATGCAAGCATCAGACTGAGGTAGGAGATATGATCCAGAGGTTAAAGAGAAACTGTCTTTACTTTATTTTAATCATTCTTTCTCTCATTCCTTTTATCTCCTTCTTATACTGTATGAACAGCTTTAAGAGTCTATTGCTAACAAAAACCCTGTTGTCCACTTTTATGGCAAACAAACAAACAAACAAACAGATAAGTGAATCGGATGATAGTATTTTTATAGGAATATCCTGCGCATTTCACAAAACTGTTTATCTACAATCGCTATTATTAAGACACTCAGCGGCTTTTGAGGCTCGGACGAAACGATTTAGGCGTGCACTTTCATTTTCTTAAGATACGGTTCCACAGGACAAGCGATAACGCACGTAGCGTCGCTTTGTAAAATGACAATCGGCACTACAAACTAGAAAACGGTACGGTAAGATTAAAAGCACAATATATAAGAGAATAGCATGTAGCAGGCTGAAGTGAATCTAAAGCTAGATTTTCACTGCTTCAGGTGGAAAGTGCTGGCTGAGAGGTAGTGGCCCCTCCGCGGAAGCAACAGCTGAGCAGACAGATTCATTGCTGACCCTGTTTGATTTAGCAGGACACTAAAAATACCATTCTGCCTGCCCAAGTCATTAAAGGGATCAGCTTGTGATAAGAGCAAACTCCTGCATATAATGTGCAATTTTCAATTTTATCGCTTCCCATTATTGTTTATAAATATTTAATAGGTTTGTATGTGTGTGTGTGTGTGTGTGTGTGTGTGTGTGTGTGTGTGTGTGTGTGTGTGTGTGTGTTTGCTCTTGTGCAAGGCTTACTGGATGCTTGCTTCTGAGTTGCTGGTGTAATATCCTGTGATACCCTACACATTTCTGCACTCGCTTAACATCACGATTGATAACATCCCCTATAGGTTCATCTGCTCCAGAGCACGACCCTTCCTGATTTTTATTACACATTGCATTGTCACACGACGTGGACAAGGAGGTAGGTTGAGGGTTTAGAACAAGTCTAAAAAAAAATAAATCCTCCATTATAATTCCGAACCCATCGTATCAAGTTATTATTTGTAAAACGCTGTTTTTTTTTTTTTCTTTTCCACTTGCTGTGAAAATGCTGTTAATTACACTTTTTTATATTCTATTTTTATTTCTCATTTTTTGTTCTCTCGGATACTGCTGGCATCACAGTGTGCTTAATCTCTTGGGATTTTATATAGAAATCATCCAGATCTGTGGGTAGAAATGACTTATTCTTGAGAGATGAGACTGGTTTTGGCTGACAGGAAGATTTTGGTGATTTAAAGAACCAATCTTTACACACGTGGTGAGCTGAAAAGCATCTTAGAACACACAACACGTGTGGATGGGTTGGCACAGACTTCACCAAAACAGGACAGACGAAGACTGGAAAAATGACCAGGTGAAATGTTGCTTATATTTATATTTTTAACAGTGTTTCGGCATACATTACTTTTGGACTTGCTGTTTACGGGTGTAGAAGAGAACTGATTTATAATCTGGTGACTATCGAGTCTGGTTCCTTTTGTAGTTTCCTCTTCATGTTGTATCAGAAGATTTTTCTCACCACTCTCGCCTCTGGCTTGCTCGTCAGAGATCTAAACCTACGTCTGGTTTCCTGTAAAGCTGTTCTGTGATAATATGTAATATTTAAAAGACTCTATAAAAAAAATGTATTCAGAACACACAAACCGCAAGCTACATCTTTTTATGGGCCATAAATCAGACCAAGCTGGCCAGATAATGGAGGTCCACGGATGTCTCCAGACAGTCGCTGCTTTTGTCCCAGGTAGAGAGCCAGGATGCAGACAAAACCAAATGCATCTGCACTCAAACGGCTTTGATTTATACATTAAGGCAACGTCATAAGCTAACATGACCGAACTACAATGCAGGGAACATAATAGCGTCGGCAAGAGGAAGTTGGAATGTGAGTGAAATCAATGAGGATTACGTTTAAATCCAGCGGGCATGAGGCAGCCTGAAGTGATTATGTGCATCGCTTAGTTTACAAAAACAAACAGGCAAACACAAAACAGTCTGATGGGAAGTGGTTAGGTGTGTGTGTGTGTGTGTGTGTGTGTGTGTGTGTGTGTGTGTGTGTGTGTGTGTGTTCGTGATTGCTAGCATGCTGGAGCATATGTTTATATGTAATGGAATGACTTTGCGTGTGAGGGTGTGTGTGTATATGTGTGTATATGTGTATATGCGTGTGTGCACATCTGAAGAGAAGACCTCAAAAACGTACTGTGGTAGATTGGAATAATTGAAGGCGCATGTGTGTTTGGACGCAGGTGCATGTCAGGATTTTGAGGAAGCGAGTTGTGTGTATCTGCGTGCTGTGTAATGCTCTACTGCTGATTGGAGCACACATTCCCCGCTGGCTCACTGATCCTGTTATTTCTGCCAACGTTGAGTCAGGCTTATACCGCATTCTCCTGTTTTAAGCAAAATTCCCCTCACCTCTCATATGAGCAGCAGAGATGCCAAGCGCAATCTGTCTACGCTAAGCAAAGCCGATGGTTTTAACTGCGAGAGCGCGAGGACACGGGCAGCGGCGTAAGGAAATGTTTACCAGCCAGCGAGACGGCATGCCAGGCGGATATTGGGTTACTTACAGTCAGTTTTCTTTCAGAGTTCATTCAGAGGCTCCAGGGCTTGACGCCAGCATTGAATGAACAAACAACAGGCGAGATAACTCGTTTAAAATTTAATGAGACAATGAAAAAGACAAAAGGCACGAAGCATCGGATTGGACCGATGCTCCGTCTGGGAATCAAAAGGAAGATGTTTTTTCTTAAGTCGCAGTCTATGTCTATTTATGACACTGAGCGAACTGACTCCCAGACTGTGAAAAGTCTTTAGTGTGTAAAGTCTGTCCTAAACCATACGCTAAGTACGGAATAAAACACGACAGCGTGTGCTGGATTAGTTACACAATCAACAATAACAACACATCCTCGAGTGTTTCCTTAATCTTATACGCCAAACAATTCTCCAACAATTACAATGCTTTATTTAATAAAGAATGGCTTTTTATCCGTTTATGGATAATAAATGTTATGGAACCTCCACAAATACAGCAGCTGTGGTGTAGTAACTGTAAACATTATCTGCTATCTCATAGTCTAATGATGAATAAATGAGAGCAGCTAGTCATGTTCCTGATAAACCCCAAAGCCTTCATCCTGATGACAGACTCCAGGTCTGATCGTTATCTTCACCCTTAAGACTCCTTCCATAAATAAACTAACTAAATAAAAGACCTTCTCACTGAAAACTTCTCCTGCTTACATTAGTAATGATATATTATTGTCAGAGCTGCTGTTTTTTTTCTTAATCACACCTTCTAAACAATTAGATTCAATAAATTCACCTTTTGCTATCTTCTGAGACAAAAAAAACTAGCTAAGATGCTGATATTCTTCTAGCTTGCTTTGTCCTCGTGTGTTGTCGGTTTGTGTGTAGTTGTGTATAGCGTGTTACATTCACACTGCATAATTGATTACTTTAATACAGCACCGACTCAAAACGCGTTTGTCGTCTAATAGCGCTGCGGACGTTTTGGGTTACGCCTCGGTAATGCGGATGAACATATGAACGTAGCTGCATTTTGTCTTCACGTCGGACATCGGCAGAGCTTACTTTCAACCCTTAAGTGATTGTTTGAGTCCTGTTTTCAAGGGCTTAATTAAAACTTGAGCAAAAGCATCAGATGTTCTGTGTACCGCACATGTAGACACTAACAGGAGCCATAGCTAAGCACCGAGGCTTCGTCTTCCTCCTCGTCAGTGCGATGATAGAAAACAGTCAGAATGAACTGTTTATTTAAGTTATTTAACTGCTTCTTTTTATTTTATTTTTTTTACTCCCCCCTTCCTCTAACAACAAGTGGTGAGTGTATGTGTATCGCTGAATTATTCAAAGTGTGAGTGTGTGTGTTTTTGATGGACATGAAGCGTACACGCTGTAATTCTTAAACATGTGGAGGAGCTGCATCATGGCAAGTGGAAACTCTAACACGTACAAGTGTCACATAGCAACACACCCACGTGTACTCATGGCCGCAGATGATGAGAAGTGTCTCTTTTTCATCTTGTTTTGTCATTGCCCCATTCTCTCTCTCTCTATTTCTCTGTGTCTCTCTCTCCCTCTCTCTCCCTCCCTCCCTCTCTCTCTCTCCCTTTCTCTCTCTCTCTCTCTCCCTCCCACATGGGTGATGCTCAGCATCCATAGCCATAATTGGCACATTTCTTGTCATTAACGCAGAGGAAATTGCCACATGTCAAAAAGCTGAATATTTACCTTCCATAAAAAAGGCGCAAAAAAAAAAGGAGAACGAGAACAGCACACAACAGAGCAGTGCCATCTATTTCTAAAGAGTGTGACGTCTCCATTTAGATAAGTTAGGAGACAGAGGAGAAAGCGGGCATTTGATTATTGCTCGCTCAGGCACTAATATTCATGCAGGAAATTAAAACAAATGGTCATTACACAAATAGAGAGAAACATTAGGAGCCAATTATTCCATCCTAACTGCATCAAGTGGAGCTGACATCAATTAAATTTTGAGCACCTGCGAATGCTGTGAATGCTGACGTGTGTGTGCGCGCGCGCGTGTGTGTGTGTTTGTGTGTGATTTGTCTGTTATTTTGTGCTTAAAATGCTTAACTTTACAAAACCGACTTTGCATCTAAAAAAACAATGAACAATGACCTAACAAACCTCTTTAACAGAAACACTTCTATTCCTTTTTTATGCAGTTCTTCTTCTTCTTCTTCTTCTTCTTCTTCTTCTTCTTCTTCTTCTTCATTTCAATAAATAAAACTGAGAGCGCTTACAGTCAAGCCTCCCATAAATATTAAACACCTACCAACAAAACCCTTCTCTTCATCAACAATGAGAAGAATAACTTTGTTAAGCACCAACACCCTTATAAACCTGTGTATTGTTAGTCTCTGTGGGTTATGTGGAGTTGCTGTGTATGAGCTGTGATTATAGAAACGATAATGCATTAGTTATCAGAATGAGTTCGTTATCGGTAGTTAGTTAGATGTTGTATAATAAATAACGCCTCCTTTCCGACCGATCGGATTCGAGCGTTTGGCCGTGCTGTGCTATAATACTTCATAAACCAGAGAGAGAGAGAATAACGGATTGATTTGTCACAATTCAGTGCACGCAATTAGCACTCGCTGTCACCCAGAATGCTAGCATTAACTTTAACTGAAGTGGAACTACTGATGTCATGACTCTTATAAACTGTATTTCTGTGTCTTCTCTATCAAAATTTAACCGAGAGAGAGAGAGAGAGAGAGAGAGAGAGAGAGAGAGAGAGAGAGAGAGAGATTGATGTGAATTGATTCGGGGTATTTATCTGTGTTGTGCATTTATGTGTGTCGTGTGTAAAGCCTCAGCATGATCGAGTGAACAATGCGGAAGAAGGTGAACTCACATTAATATCTAATGAAGTGTAGAGATTGTTTCAAATGGCAGCCGCACTGAAATAGTCTGTACGCTGATCGGAACAGGAAGGCAGTCCGAATCGCCAGTAATAACCCCCTGTTCTGTTCCTCAGAGTCGACTCTCTGTGTCAGTCATGCCCTCCTTCTGCCACGAAGCAGAACGTAGTAATGTCTCCTCCAGGGTTTGACTTATGCCTGGGAAATCGACATCAAAACCAGCAGCGCTCTCACTAGCCTGTGATTTTGTGTGTAATGGGGTGGTGAGATCGGAGATGCTTTCCAGATGAAAGCGCCCAAAACAAAGAAATGAAATGAAAACATCGCGGCAATCTGCTCCCACTTTAATCGCCTCCATATTGCTCGGATTTGTGGGCCAGAGAGCGATGTGCATATGACACGAATGGAACCGCTGCTCGGTCGTCTCGCCCGCTCGGCTTCCCTTCTGAATAATTCACACTGGAGACGGCTAACAGGGGCTTATCCTTTTGAGTCAGGAGAAATACACAACAACCCTGTTTGCTATAGGGGGGAGAAAAAAGAAAGAAAGAAAGAAAGAAAGAAAGAAAGAAAGAAAGAAAAAAAAAGATGCACCAAGCTAAGACAAAGCAGACTGCGACAAATCCTAACTACCAGAATAAATATTTCATGGGATATACTGTTCCTTTTTAGTTCTCATATAAATGTGTCCATGACCTTTATTTTTTTTTTTCAGGGAAGCTCAAGAAAATGTGTGTTCAGTCAGAGATGCAAAACCCACAGTTACTCAGTAAACGCCAGGACACAGGGAGAGTGGGTGGAAAACTCTCTCTCTCTCTCTCTCTCTCTCTCTCTCTCTCTCTCTCTCTCTCTCTCTCTCACACACACACACACACACACACACACACACACACACACACACACACACACACACACACACACACACGCGCGCGCGCGTGCGTGCACACGCACAGTGTGAGAGCACGAGTGGGAGAGAGAGGTGATTAATAAGTGTTGTTAGAGCCAGGCATGAGAGGCTCACTCTCTACACTGAGGCAGAGCGAGACGGAGACGAAACCACCAGGCCTCTCTGGATAGCCCGTGCACAGATGTCCTAATTAACACTGAAGGTCGAGCAGACTGCTGAGGTGTGTGTGCCGAGACAGCCCCGCCTTCCTCTTGCTCATCTTAACACCGTTTATTTTTATTCTACTCCTCTCAGGTGAGTTGTGATGCCTGTTACTACTCTGTGCCAAATAGCAAACAGCTATCACTCTGTCTGTCCACTTCACTAAGCACGACTTCATCAGAACCCACATTTCAAAGCCCACATTTGTCTCCGAGTCATCTGAAGCTTGTAAACATGTAATTAACCGCAATACACTTTTCACCTTTCGGATCTGGAGATGAAAAAAAAAAATCCCAAACAAACAAACCAGAAATGGAAAAGCAGAAGAAGAAACCAGATCATTATAAAGTTAGCAACTTGTTTCTTCGATGTTTCACAACATTAAACTTTGGATATCTGGAGGCGGAATGTTTATGAGATAATTCGGCTAGCTAAATAAATAAATAAATAGATAGATAGATAGATAGATAGATAGATAGATAGATAGATAGATAGATAGATAGATAGATAGATAGATAGATAAATAAATATAGTAATAAAATAAATCCAGCACCGGAACTATAAAATGTACATTTTTCATATGTTAAAAAGTACTGTGTGTAGTTCATTATTAAAATAAAACACTGTTACTGTTTACAAACTGCAGTTGTATAGGAGGAATAAAACGCTTCAGGGTGAACATAGTAACTCTGATTCTACATCAATACGACATTGATTCATTTCCTAAAAAATTCCTTCGTTAATCCTCAACATTTACATGTACATTTATGTGCGATAACTATAATTGTTATCGATCATACTTTCTGCTAGATAATGAGCTGCTTGCTACTGTAGCTAGCAGGAAAGGCTGCTTCTGTACGATCATCGCTGCTATGCTACATTTTAAACGGAAAGACAGAATACAGAAAACGAAAGGAGAGAACAGAGACACAGAACCGAGTCTTTCCCACATCTGCGTTCTCCCAGCATTGCTGAGTCTCTGCCGAATCAGCAGATCTGCTCTAACCGACTTTTCTTTCTTTCTCTGTGCATTCCTGGTATTTTTTTTTTATTTCCTGTCTATTATTTTTATCGTTTACGATTAAATTGCATCTACAAAGGCGGACAAAATTGTCAGAAAATGATACACAAAAGTTTATGAGTTTTGATTCAATCAAAGTGGAGGAGCACAGGCAATGGCTTGTGTGTTACCAGTAAAAATATGGAAATGTGCAGCAAATCAATGTGCATAAATATTAATATCGTGGAATGTTCCAGAGCGCAGGGTATTATTTGTGCGAAGGATATCTATGCCGTGACACAGAATAAGTTAGCGGTGACCTTGCCGAGCTGAGAGAAACCGATCAAACTGCCGAGGTTTTACACAGAGAAAAGAGAGAGATAGGTTTAAAGAAGGCTTTTAATGATAATTTCCCAAAACTGCAACATTTATAAGAACCCGAACGCTCGTGCGGCTTTGCCTTATTCATGACTCACGTCGCAACTTTGCCTTCTGTTTAAATTCTTGACCTCCTAAATGTGCACACGATCCATCTGTTCATAGCAAACAGACACGTTTTTGATTTGATTAATGAAGTTTGCTATAAAGCTTAGAAGAAGAGAAAAGTAATACGAATTGTGTCATTCATTCATTCATTCATTCATTCATTTTCTACCGCTTATCCGAACTTCTCGGGTCACGGGGAGCCTGTGCCTCTCAGGCGTCATCGGGCATCGAGGTAGGATACACCCTGGACTGTGTGCCAACCAATCGCAGGGCACACACACACTCTCATTCACTCACGCAAACACACACTATGGACAATTTTCCAGAGATGCCAATCATGTATGTAAACCATGCATGTCTTTGGACCGGGGGGGGAAACCGGAGTACCCGGTGGAAACCCCCGAGGCACGGGGAGAACATACAAACTCCACACACACAAGGCAGAGGCGGGAATCAAACCCCCAACCCTGGAGGTGTGAGGAGAATGTGCTAACCACTAAGCCACCGTGCTCCCCCTATATGAATTGTGTATACAATATATTTAATTAAGTACGAAAATAACCTCAGTGAGGAGAAGCTGTGTGAGCCTTGTCGATGAGAGAGGTCAGAGATGCATGTCCAAACAGGTTTAATCTGACAGGAAGTCTATGGTAACTCATGGTCATATAGATCCTGTGCCCACTGCAGCCTCAGCGTCCTGTTCTCGACTGACAGGAGAGGAACCCCGTACGGTCTCCTGCCCTTATAGCTCTTATAGTGTCGAGGCGCTTTTCTGATCACCACAGTTGTACTGTAATGCACAGATATTTGAGTCTTAGTTGTCATAGTCTTCCTGTCAGCTCAAACCAGTCCAGTCTCCTCATGTCCGGTCTCCTCTGACCTCTCTGATGCACAACACGACACTCACTGGATTGTTTTTTTGTTTTTGTTTGTTGTTCGCACTATTCTATGTGAACGCATGAGTCTGGTTGTGTGAAGAAAAAAAAATCCCAGGAGCTCAGCAGCTCCTGAAATACTCACACCAGCCCATCTGGCACCAGCAACTATGCCACATGGTTGAAGTTGCTGAGATCACATTTTTTCCCCTAATTTTGATGTTAGATTTAAACTGCAGTGGCCTTGGGTCTTAAATAATACAGCACATCTTATTATTTACAGGAAGAAGCACAGAAACTGTAGCATGTGGTGACTATAACAGCTCCTTTTTCAGCATGGATCCTGCGCTACAGTAAAACAAAGAAAATTCCAACTCCAGTCGGATCCCAGAAATCCCAGAAATAGCACCTGGGCCATCTGTCTGGTGAGGTTCATGTGGGTAACAACAGCGTGCGACGCCCTCAGGTCCTGCGTAGTGAACTCGCTCTTTCTGCTCACACTCTTTACACCTCTAAAGTGCACCTCTTTGCACTTTACACCTTCTTCCCTTATTTAAACCTACCCTAGGTCAGGAACAGCTCTCACTCATGGTACAGGATCGAAAAAGCTCGGAGAAGCGCGCGTGGAGAATTCTCTCTCTCAACTCGACCAATTTTTTTTTTTTTTTGCAAACGACGAACCCTCGACTGATTCAGCAATGTGCAGGTTTTGTGGGAAAGGTAGTTGGTTGGGGGGAAGGGGGTGGGGGTGGTGGTAGCAGTCTCATTAATATTGCAAATCTTTTTACAATGAACTCACAAATTCAGCAAAAAAATATTCCCCGCAGACCTGCACTGCAGCGAAACCCCGACCAAACAAAATGGCAGATAACAAGATAAACGAGCGCTAAAGAGTCCTAATTGAACAACAGCGTTAAATAACATTAAACGCACCGTTGTCTATTTTATTATAATAAGGCTGAAGTGTGTTGGGGCTCAATCCTTCATGCCCTTCTTCGCTCACCCACTCTGGATGCTAGCAAAAAAATATACATACTCCTCTACACTGGGGCTGATAATATTTACTGTCTGACACAGCAAGCTGGGTATAAACACACAATGCCAGTGCAGACCTCATTAGTCCTCAAGAGGACAGTCTTATTCAGCACAGAGAATTCTATCGTTAGCTCACTGATATGTTAATGTTAAAAGATGCGCCTGGTTTTTTTTTCTTTCTTCAGTCGTCATCTGTCCAGCTGGAGAGAGACTTTGCCTACTGTAGCCTCAGATTCCTGCTCTTCACAGGACAGAGGACAGGACTGGACATCCGAGGTTTGATGTCTTGTACATTCATAGAAGCTTTTCTGCTCACCATGGGTGTAATGTTTGGTTATACGAGTAACTGTTGACTTCCTGTTCAAAATGTACTAAGATCACAAGCTCTTGTCCAGATCTAGGGAATTTATTAACTCCTAACTAACATGCTAGCTAATGTTAGACTAGGCATTACAGTACATCATTTAATTAAAATGAAACTCTAGCTAACTAGCTAACATTAGGATTTAATATGTTTTATATTGTGCCTACAGGTGAAAACTACCAAACTTCTCAATCAAGCGAGTATTTTTATTATGTAAACCAGAGGAGAAATTCCTAATGTTACAACATAGCAGCTTTAATCCTAAAAACAACTCAGTCAATACCCAGTAATTAAGGGTATCTAAAGTGAAATATATGGATGTTAAATGAATTTTATACTGCTGTCAATCAAGGAAGTGATTCCATTGTATTCAGTGTGTTTGTTGAGTTTGAACTGAGACAAAATCTGAATTTCTGAGTGCATGCTAATGCTTCTAAGTTGGCAAACAGTCTCAGACTCCTGCAGCTTACAGCGGGGGTTTGGACGTTCCACCGGCCGTCTCCTAGACAGTGTAAAATGGGTCAGTGTTTTCTGGAGGCAGCGTAGGCCTCTACCCCAGGGTGCGCCAATAACTTTCTCCGCACCAGCGCCCGGCAGGACCCCAGCCTGCCCAGCAACTGCCTGAATGAAAAACTCTGCTACCATGGTGACGGACTCACCAAGCGCATCGGCATGCCACCACCTTTGAACCCTGTCTTTATCTAAGCACTCTGACAAGTGTTACTAAGAGCCATGAGAAAAGAAAGAAAGAAACAGAAATACAGCCTCCTTTCACTGCACAGACTTAAGACCATTTTATGGGCTTGCCAAGACGCTGCTCTTGCAAAAGGGGGTCATAAAAGGAGGGTAAAGAAAAGCCAAAAAAAAAAAAAAAGCATTCGCTTGCTTGTGATCAAGCTCTTTCGGAGCACATAAAAGAGTTCATGGGAGAAAATGAATAGTGAGGCTTTTCAAAACGGTTGCCAAATCCTCATATCCTTGACCCCCCTCCAGCCAAAAGGCATCTCTTCAAATGAACCGGCGGATGCTTATTAAAGCAGAACTACAAGCTGGGAGCCAAAAACTAATAATAATAATAATAATAATAATAATAATAATAATAATAATAATAATAATAATAATAATGATCCAGTCGAATGCTGAAATCTTTTCTCTCGCACTTCATTAGACCCATTAAAAATGCAAGGGGAATGGAAACATATGTATAGAAAACTCCATGGAGGATCTGAATGTGAATGAATAGCTCTAATTTATTCACAGCACATGATTCATACGAATGACCCAACTGCTGTGCTATTTTGCAGTGGAAAAAAAAGCCAGTCGCAGTATGTCATGCACATTCTTAATGGGCAGGAGAAAGTGCCAAGATAAATGTCTGCTGCTTGTTTTTCCTTGTACGGGATTGGAAGTTCTGGCACTATCAGAAGATGGTTCCACCAGCTTGGGCCGGCAAAGGGCAGGCTGAAATACATCTCTTTGCCTAGGGATTCATCTGTCAAGACAGAAGCGCAGACAGACAAAGCACTTCCTGGAAGGGAGTTTATAAGTTTCCGAGTGAATGGAGTCTGTGAGTCCAATTGGCCTGAATGTTTATGTGCCTCCTGAGTGATGGGGAAATGAATTATCTGATTGTTTGTGCATTTGCGTTACAAAACGACACGTTCGGTAAGCCTCATTTCCGAGGGAAACTGCGCGGCGAGTATTTGCATAGAAAGCGGTGGTACGCTACATTTACAGGTGACACTCTCAAGCCTGAACAATAGCTGGCTTGCTTCAGAAGGCCATTATTATAATGTGTTGCTCTACAGGTTTTTTTTTTTTATTACAGTTGACCGAGGTTACCTCCGTCATTACATAATCCCAGTCACTTGTGCAGGGACAGTAAAATCCTGTGTCCTAATACAAAAAGGGGGACATGTCCATGCAATCAATTTTTTTTTGTATAATACAGTACAGAAGAAACATACAGAAACCAAAGCTATCTGCTATAGTTCATTGTTGCCTGATTTGATTGGGGATTTGTACACCTGATCCAAACGCCTGATAGTTAAATCATACAAAAGGACGTAATGTATGAGCAACACGAGTAGGATGGACGATTGCATTAGACTATAATCCCTGCTTAATCAGATTGTTTTTCTTTCCCCGTGCACAGCAAGAGCTACGCCGTTTATCAAACCAGAGCCATAGCTTTGCCGTTTCAGCTTGTCTAGTCTCTCTCTCTTTCAGGTTCCTGTCTGCTTTTGGAAGATATCTTTGCCTTTCGTTTTTGGAGGAATAATCATTACAGATTTTTTTTTGTAAATGCATATGCAGCTATAGCCGCAAGCCATCTGTTTTCTCTCCGGGAGATCTGTGAAACTTAAGAAGCCTGCGACTGTAGAAATACGATGAAAAAAGAGCAAGAAAGCGGAAGCTGAAGAAGAAGAAACGAGCAGAAGACAAGAATCAGGAGCAGTTTATAGCCAGCTTGGAATTTGTGACTTTTTAGATGCCTTTAGCAAATTTATTTCAAAAAAGATCCTAGAGTAAAGTTAGCGAATATCCTGTACCCAGTATGGTTCTCCAGCTCTCCTCGGGTTTTGGTCGACACTAAAGAGGGCTGATCACCATTCACCGACCATCATTGTTCCAAACAAACACAATAACTCTTATTTACAAAAACCATTGATCAGTGACCATTGTTTTTAAACATCCAATCCCTGTTCATCCTTGTTTACAATAACCAATCATTGATCAATATCGTTTCCAACAATCTCTGATCACCATTACTCCCAACAATGAATTATAAATGATTTTTTTTTCCATAAAATCAGTGATCACTACTGTTCCAGCAGCCAATTATTAATCACAATTACCAAAGGCCAATCACTTATCACCATTGTCTCCAATGACCAATCACCAAACCCTATTATGTCTAGTACTTAGTGTCTATTACAATTAATTTATATTCTATCAAATGTCTTTTAAGAAAACCTCCTTCATGTAATGTGTTTAGCAAATGATAATGGCGGTTCAATAAATATGCAAATTAGTCTGTGATGTCATCTGGTGACTTCTGGAGATTTTGAGCATGCAATACTGTAGCTATATTCCTCTGAAAATTGATAGCAAGACTGATTGAGAAGACCTAACTGTTAAAGAAAAAACAAAAAGCAACCAGAATTTAGTTCTTCACCTAGAGATGTGGTTCTAATCTGGCAGAATGACAAAGGCCACTGCGTGCCACCAAAAAACACACCTCTAGTTTAGTCATGCTGAAGATCCTTCAGCATCCCGAGGAGCTGATTTGAGCTGACAGGCCTGGTAGGCGGCGCTAACCCCGGCTCTGTCCGATTCTGTGCACTTTCTGCCTCTTGCTGCGTCTCCCAGCCAGATCCTGGCACTCAGGCATGCCAACAGGGCAGCAGATGCACAGTGTCAATGCTACCACCAGCCTATGAACCAATCCTGTCCTGCTCCCGACTTAAAAAGCGGCAGCTTCCTGAGCTGCTGACCACCTCTCAGGATCTACACCAATGTTTCTGCCAATCTCATTAAAGAACAGCAAGGGGAGTAAATCAAATTGTCTCGTTTCTTAACGCTCACTCTGAGCTTGTTGTCACTTACGCCAGATGTAATTGCCTAGCAGGATGAACGACACAGAGAGAAGGAGAGAGAGGGGAAAGAAGCAAAATGTGCTAGATGTCAATGCACAGGGGATTCTGCCGTGTGTGTGTGTGTGTGTGCGTGTGTGTGTGTGTGTGTGTGTGTTTGTGTGTGTGTGTGTGTGGAGAAGGAGGAAGGACTTGTGTTCTTGCTCTCGCCCTGAGGCGAGCTGTTTACACCGGTGAAGACACAACGAGTCCTTACAGCATTGCATGATCTGTGTAATTTCATTCCTGGCTTGCTAGACTTCTCATTACGGCCATTCTGGCTCGATGCGCCCTCGCTGCAAAAAACGCCATGACAAAGAGAGAGAGAAAGAGAGAGAGAGGGAGAGAGAGAGAGAGAGCGAGAGAGAGATCAATCAGGCATGTAGTTTAACAAAAATGATGGCTCTGACCAAACACAGCCTGCTGGCTGGAATTAAATTCAGTTCATCTTTTTATAGCCTCTTTGCAGGTAAAGTCTATAAACACCTTTTTAATAAATGTATTTTTATTTCCTGATACATCTAAAGCATTTTTTAGTATCTGAAATGGTAAATTAGGTCTGCCTTAGGTGTTGCTCCAGCATTAACATCTTCTTCTTCTTCTTTTTAAACAAGAAACCGATCTCCATTTTCTAAAATGAGAGGTGAGCAGCTCCCTGCTGATCATGACCTGCTTAGTACTGTCAGCACTTCCATCAGCTTGTGGAGGCTTCGCAGTTCCAGTCACTTAGCTGCACATTTCCAGGTCAGCCGAGGCCCCTTTACAGAGCAACATTAAATCCTCTCTCTCTCTCTCTCTCTCTCTCTCTCTCTCTCTCTCTCTCACTCTCACTCTCTCTCTCAATCTCTCTCTCTCTCTCTCTCTCTCTCTCTCTCTCTCTCTCTCTCTCTCACTCTCTCTCTCTCAATCTCTTTCAATTTTGCATCTGACATCCCTCTGATTTCACCCAGAAAGCAGTTTTATCCTTCACACGAATGCCTTAATAATACTTTTTTAGTTCAAAATTCCTAACAGATATTATATGCAAAATAGGGTAGAAAAATATCTATTTAAGTTCGACATTATTACATTTTACTCTGCTATGAATGGTAAAAGTCAGAATTCCGCTTCAATGAAAGCTAAAATCTGTCCATACTTAAATATGGAAATGTTTATAAATAGAGTATTTATACAAAATAAATTAATATTTAAAAAACAACCAGCCAAAACAAGATCATTTAAAATATTTTTAAAAAATATTTTGCATTTTTATGACAAGTTGATTTTCTAATAAACATCCCAATGTTTATTTTAAAAAATGGTTTAGAGCTACAATTAACAAATACATGTCCAAAAAAAGGTAGTAGTAGCTTTTCCTGTTGTCTGTTGAGAAACCACAAACCTGCAGGTTCACTAAGCGCTGACACTGAAGACGCCTTCTATAAACACAGAAGCTGTCGCCATAATGACAGTTTTATGTTTTGTAATCTGTTATGTCCACCATTTGAGTCCCAGTGCAAATCGTCGCTATAGAAACGATAGCGTATTCCAACGAACGCTCGTATCAACCTGCACCTTCTGGACCTTCTGACCAATCAGAGTCAAGAATTTAATAGCACTTTGAAATATTTATAAACATAGTATTTAATTGGTATAAATAATAAAAAATAATGAAATGTACAGAAATGTGATGGATTACTCATGATAATGAGCTTCGTACAGAGTAGCTGGAGGGCCTAAATTTACAAGTTAAAAGTTGTTGGTTTGTTTTCATGCAAATCGAATTGAGCAGAAGTACAAGAAATGATTTTAAATTATATTTTTTTAGGTAAACTGCGAATCTTAGGTGTTGTAACCAGGTATAATTACTTAAGGGCTTTCCATCCTCAATTTTAATTAGCGATTTAAACAATGGAAATGGAAATGGGCATGTTTAGCAATCCTCCTGATACTGTTGTGTGTGTGTGTGTGTGTGTGTGTGTAGTGGGAGTGTAAATAAAAGACTGAATGTCAGGAAAACAAAAGAAGAAAAAAACAGCTTTTAGTATCAAACACACAGCAGTGTTGGTTTTAACTCCTTTCTTTCACCTCATTACTCTGAGGTCAAAATGACCTGAATATCATCTCAGTGATATTAATACAACTGTGTAAGCTCTCAGCAGAGACATTCAGCCAAGCACATGCTTTATTTGTGAAATATTTAACGCATTAAAAAGCCGTATGGCCTCGGCTTCGTTTCTCTAATAAACGTTGATCATTTTTTTAAAATGCTCTTTCTGTTAGACAGATTATTTGCAGTGTCGTTTTAGGCTGAGAGTAACAAGGTGTTATAAAATGTTAGGTGAACGAACAGCCGTTGTTTCACAGCAGCTCCTGAGTTACCGATCGGAAAGATCGAAAGTTTGGAAGACGGCTTTTACATGCGAACGTCATTTATATATAAAATATTAGTATCGATTTTCAGACCTAGAGCTGCTGCATTTCTTTAAAACACAGCGCTATGCTTGAGCTCTTGAATCTGATCGAATCTTTTCTCTTACTTTCGGCTGTGATACAAATCCTGGGTTCATATTAATGTATTAAATCCTAACTGATCACATTCTTGAATTCTTTTCGTTTCTATAGTAACAACAGCGACTACAACAGCTTTTCATGCTGTGCTTAACCCCGAGTTATGATCGTTCTAAACCCCGCTTTAATCCCAGAGTAGAAGAACGTTCCACACTTGTAATTTTTCTAAAATTGGCATGGGGTTGGCACAGTGTGAAATGATGAGGTGTTAGAATGTTGTGTCTGGATGCTTAGCAACAGACACCGAATCAGACACTAAACGGTGCTTCAGCTTCGTATTGTGTGATTCGTACAGTCACAGAAACCCTGCGTGTTTTGTAAACAGCAGTTGCAACGGAGAAATAAAAGTATATCGTCCATCGCCAATGTAGTCGCCACTTGAGGAGAACGGTACAGTTACAGTTATGGTTAGAACAGTCTGTTCAGAACGCACTATGTGGCACAAAAATAATAATCGGTAGTATTTAAGGACTGAACAGACTGAAAAATTAGCATTAGCAAAGTAGAAAGGTGCTGGATATCAACAAACGTAAAAAAAAAAAAAAACTAAAACATTAAAAAAACTTAACATATGAAAAGATAACATCCACTTAGGCACAGAACAGCAAACCTGTTCTTTTTAAATTTTAGATCATATTCATAACGTTCGGCTAAGCGTTGAGCAAATTTAACTCACTGAAGTGAACAACAAAACAAAACATACAACAATTAGGATATGGGGGACATGGGGACCGTAAGGAGGTGTTTAATTAACGTTTATTTAGAAGGAGGCTCCGGTGTCAGCGGTTTTCAGGTGTTCTTGGTAATTGACAAGCCATTTAAAGTCGATATGAACATTTTTAGTGTAACTACAAATAGTACAAATGGATTAAAAAGTATATGTCAGTCATTAATAAAATAAAAAAAACCCTTTTAATTGTTGCCAAAGTGCTGTAGTACAAGGGGAATTAATACAGTCCATGATGTGCTGGTACTGTAAAATAATCAGCTCTGGTGTGGCAGTACTTTACACTAGACTTTACATCCAACCAGTATAAAATATCCAATGTATTTATGGATGTATATCTTGGATGTACAGTGGAATGTAGTAATAGTATAGAGAATATTAATAAAGAGAACATTCCGCCATCATGCCTTTTTATTGCTTAGATCAAAATCTGAAATGCATAGATTAAATGATTGATTAGTGATGCCTCGTGGTGATGTCTAGTGATGAACATCGCTTATTAGTGGCTGTATTAACATTACAGATATGCTAGCATTCTAACGTGCTAATGTACAACTGTGACAAAGGAGACCGGTCATTCTGCCTGAACATTTTAACTGTGAGGAAAATATCCAGAGCTACATTTCAAAAGCCGCAACAGGGCTTGAAAGAGCTTCTTATCTGCACCGAGCCATCCGTTTAAACCACTGCAGAAAATGTGCCTTGAGCCAGCGATATATATTTTTTTTTCCTTCATAAAAGCCTTTTCTGTTATAAACCTTTTAAAAGAAATCAGAAATAACGAACTCTAATGTATCGTGCAACGTCGCCTTCTTTGTGCTGTCGTTTTGAACACACACCCACTTCCACGGAGCATTCCTGTGTTACCGGAGTAGATCGGATAAAGTTAATGGTGACACGTGTTAAGATGATTATGAGGATGGTGAAGAAAAAAAAAAACACAGAGCCTGAGGAATTAATGGTAAACCTTCCTCTCGGATCTGTCCGTCGGTTGGTTAATCCTGCCTGCAGGATGCTCGGCTCATGGATTTTCCATAAATTTTGTACTCAAGGGGAGCAACGTGGCCTTTCGTCATTGTGCTCGAGGGTTTTAAATCGTTTTTTTTTTTTGTCATCGTCAAGATGCATGCTTTCCTTTTCTTTTCTTTTCTTTCTTTTCTTTTTTAAGACACAAGAAAGACTTTGCAACAACAAAAAAAAGACACGTGAATTAATCCTATTTAGCTGGAACTTTCTGGTATAGTTAGGCCAAGTTTATCTGACAGTCTACTGCAGGTACAATCGATGTCCAGATCAATATGTCCCATGCAGCTAAATACAGATTAACAGGTGGCCACTGAGGCAAATGTTTCTAAACAAAGTCTGACATTTAGGCTTAGTGATTTAGTTATCTGCTTGTCAGCTACCATGGACTTTGGCTTGCCTTTTGTTCCGCTAACAAAAGGCAGCCTCTAATTTGATATAAACTTCATCAGCAGAGTGCTGCGGTGTTGTTTTGTTGTGTGATACAGGAGAGCATGAGGTCAAGATGACGCACCTCTGCAGCAGGGACTCCTTCAGGTGGACGGCACTGGAGGAGCACTTCCTGTTCAAGAGACACCTCTTTCCCCAGCGGCTCCTGGTCGAAGGATTTTCGGAGATCTGACAAACAAAAACATACAGACATATGAGAAATTAGTGTCGTATATTATATGGCTCTAATATGGTTCTGTTTGTGTCTTGTTCTCTCTTGTCTTTTTGATCCAGGCGCTTCACGATAAAAACACCTCAATCATAAAACTCAGCACAAGGTGTTCATTACTAGCAGCACCAGGCAGACGAGAGAAAAAGTCTACTGATAACATAAGGTGGTGAAAAGACAAACAGCAGCTCTTGACAATCAATTGATCAAGGAGATATTCAGACACAATGCGAACAAAAACGTACAAAGTTAAACAAACCTCATTCCTTTCCGATGCAACCTCGATCTCAATCCAAGGTATCTAATGTAGCCAGCTAATATATTTCATTTTAAATCACCTAGCTAACATTATAAAGTACCATTTAATAGAAACCATGGCGATTTCTTCATGACTGTATTCGATACAATCAATTTTGCACTTCAACAACTTCAACAAGACAGATTTCATGTTATAACTAGAACAAATTTCCTGCTTACACAACTGTACTATTTGTCCATTAGGAATTATTTATAATTACACCATCTGTCATCACCCAGATGAGGATGGCTTCCCTTTTGAGTCTGGTTTCTCTCAAGTTTGTTTGTTCCTCATGGAGATCTTAGGGAGATTTCTCCTCATCGCTATTACCTCTGGCTTACTACAGATAAAATGAAAGTGTATATAAAGATTAAATAATGTTTTTAATTAATCTCCTGAATTTATACATTTCTGTAAAGCTGATTCGTGATAGGGGGACATGGTGGCTTAGTGGTTAGTATGTTCGCCTCACACCTCCAGGGTTGTGGGTTCGATTCCCGTCTCTGCTTTTTGTGTGTGCAGTTTGCATGTTCTCCCCGTGCCTCGGGGGTTTCCTCCGTGTACTCCGGTTTCCTCCCACGGTCCAAAGAAAAATTGTCCGTAGTGTGTGTGTGTGAGTGAATGAGAGTGTGTGTGTGTGCCCTGCGATGGGTTGGCACTCTGTCCAGGGTGTATCTGCCTTGATGCCCGATGACGCCCGAGTTGGCACAGGCTCCCCGTGACCCGAGGTAGTTCAGATAAGCGGTAGAAAATGAATGAATGAATGATTCGTGATACAATGACCATGGTTAAAAGTGCTTTACACATAAAATTTTAATTGCATTGAATAAAGAACAAGCCTGGTAGAACTATATATACTATATATATACATATACCTCTTGGTGGTCCAACGGCAAGATCCTGTGCTCACCGACACGGCCCAGGTCTGATTCCGTGGCAGGGAGCTAACTTAGCCACTGAAGAGTTAACTGTCAGTGCCCATCCCAAGCCCAGAGAAAATGGGAGGGTTGTGTCAGAAGGGGCATCTTACTTAGCATAATACCTGTGTCAGAATCAAATATGCGGACCAGATGATGCGCAGCGATGACCCCAAACAGAAAGCAGCCGAAATAACAGCAACATTTAAACCAGAGAAGCATAAACATAGCTCTGAAGTTGCAAATTGATTAATACTTAAATCATTCACATCAGTATATCAGTATATCAGTAATAACATGTACCAAAATACACACAAAAAAGTATGACATGACTGTAATTTCATTTTATTCTGGACTTTACCTTATGTGAAATTTCCAGGAAGGCAAAGAAGCACAAAACGTTCACTTTGATCGCAAGTCTATGAATATGCAAATTAGAAATTCCCCCCAGTCCTACACATGACCACTCACTTTCCCTTTTGTACGATCTCTAATTTGCATACTGTAACATAATTGGCTGTTATATCTTCTGATGCAACAGCACTCGCATGTTTTCAATGAACTGATTTTTTTTTTCTCATGCAAACACATTTCCTTAAGGTTGGGACGACTTTGAATTCATAATTGTAATCCCAGATAAAACCACACATCAAATGTAATCTGACTCTTACCGCAAGCGCTATCATCTAAAAGGGATAATATATGCTTGTTCCTTGCATATTTCAATTTAACTCATTCAAATATTTTCGAAGATGCGTTATATTCTCTTTTCCGACCCCATCAGAAACACAATTAAATTTTTCTATTTATACGTAATGTTCTTCTCTGGAGCACTTGCATTTTATACCCTCGGAAATCAAGCTTGTAATTGAACACGCACACCAAAGGCCAACGCTGTGTTTTGGAAAGAAAAAAAAAAAAAAACGCAGTGAAGGCAAAATCAGCCCTTCAAGGATGCCGTACTCTGGAAACTTGTCATTAGGAGGTGAGGACGGATCTAATATTTATGTCGGTGTGTCCTTTTTTCCTCTCAGGTTCTCATAAATCTGTCCACAGTTTCCTCCCTGACTTGACTACACCTGCTGGAATAAAGATATTTTTCACTCGGGATGCACCACGCTGCTCCGTGAGCCCCTCAAGTTCCTTGGATCCATATTTGACTTTCAGTTCCAGTACAGCAAAGTCACTGCTAGAAGGATGAAGAAAAGGAAGAACATGCTGATTGCAGATATTTATAGTCATGGGTTTTCAGGAAAGCTGTTAAGGATGTAGATTTCTAAGACTTCCTGAAAGCTTCAACGTAAACGTTTAGGTGAGAGAAGCGAACGTTTTCTAAATTCAAGCTCTATAGCACTGCCGCTTTGACACGAGGATCTGACGTTCCGAATTCTCAGGTCTACTCTTCCTGTTTATCTGCTGACACTTTTATTCGCTTTATCGCTGCAAGCAGAGTGGGATCAGCTTGACAAATGGCTTCCAACCCCTTTCTCCCTGATAGCAACAGTAGAACGACTCAGAAAGGCTTTAAAAAAATAAATAAAAGACTAATACCACTGCCTGTCCAACCATCCAGGACAGTGTAATCCCTTTGGAGAGAAATGATTGATTAACGTGTGACATGTTTAGAATACAGTGTCTAGTTTTTTTTTGTTTGTTTTTTTATGACAGGTTGATACCAAAGAAGCCTTGTCACTTCTTGTCAAACTTTTGTAAAAACATGCTGAATTACCATTCAGGTGGCAGAGTGCTACCAGGGGGGTGGTTTGTTTTAAAGGCGGGGCGAAATGGCTTACTAGTGGTTGATCTTTCAGTCCGCCAACATGACTGGCGGTCAAAGTCACCTCGGGCCTCAAACCTGATCTCACATATGAATTAGTTTGTCCGACATTGATAGATGGCCGAGGCTGGGGCTGACACCTCCGGGTTTTCTTCATCTCTCCATCTCCTTCCCATCCTGCGAACAACCACGCCAGCCTAGCGGGAAAGCAAAGGATTTCTTGTGCTGCTCTAATAAAAATCCAATAGTTCTCCCCCTTTTCTTGCACTTGATGAAATAGGTGAGAGGCCGGCAGGAGAATAGAGCGAGCAGAGAGGAGCGAGTCTCACTCGGCTAGCTTCTGGCTTCATTACATATATATTATGTTCTGTAGGGAGAGCGTGATGTCAGGACGTGAGGTGGAGGTAATAACACGTGAAGTCGAGCCTTACGGCAACCTGTTTAGGACCACAAACCTCAGAGACTCCTTCAGTTCAGGGTTTGCCCTACGAAAGCCTGAACTGTGTGAGAAAGAATGAACTGTTTGGACTTGAACTTTCACATTTTCTCTTTGGAAAGGAGTAAAGAAACTGGAAAGAATATTATGCATGCTAGGCGGGGAACAAAAGAGGACATGGCCAAGGTTTTCCCCAACTTAATTTCATTGTAGAATGATTTGACAGTAAGAGGTTCATTTTATTATGGTGACAACTGGAAATGGAATAGTTGAGGATTAGAATATGATCAGGTGACACCGTAGTTTCACAGAGCTTATGCTTATTACAATATATCCTCAGATTCCTGTTCGTGTCTGGGTGTCAAATCCGATGATGTCTTCTGCTTTTGTAGCCCATCTGCATTAAGGTTCAACCTGTTATGAGATGCTTTTCTTCTCACCACATCAGTAAAGAGTGTTTGTTTGAGTTACAGTAACCTTCCTTTCAGTTTTACCTTACCTAATGTTTTTGTTGTTTGTAAAAATCCCCAGGGTTTATGAAATTCATAAACCCTCCTTGCGTCAGATCACTTATTTCCCTGTGTATGTATGTATGTATGTACAGTATGTTTGCATGTGTGTTGCCCTGCTACCACATGATTGGCTGACTGAATAACTGAATTAATTAGCAGTAATGTCCTTCAGCCTTGCTCAGGAACCTTGTACAGACTTGAAGAATTCGGTGTAAAGATGGCAAGGGAATAAAAGCAAGTGAGAGAAAAATAACGGCAGTAACTCTCTGCTACTAATCTCCACCAACGTGTTGTGGACACACCAACGTACACAGCAGGCAGCCATCCAATCAGTTCTACCTTTCTGCAATAAAGCAGGCTCAGTCCGGCAGCACTCACACCAGCATGTGGTCGGCAACAACAGCGCTGCTTTCTCACTAAAGAAAACCCAACAGAGTTCACTCCACAATGCAAAGCTAAGCCTCTGGGACGATCATTTGAACAACTGGAATGCTAATATCCAAACGATTTATCCAATCTGAGCCATTACTGTTATAGTGGACGTGCACTGACTGCCTTTCATATACATATATAATAAATAGATAACGGTAATTGCTTTACATGTGATAGGATCGTCGTTTTTCAACTTCTATTTCGACAAGACAAAGAAAAAGGGCTCAGATAAGAACACATTCAGTAGTGAGTTTCTGTCTTCTAGGAAAAACACAGCCGGGTTTTGTCTCCTTGGGGAACGTGGTCAAAAAAAGTGTTTAAAAAATGTAGAATTCCTGTATAGTGCTGTTAGAGTGGTTGTTCCGCGCTAGCTGAATACTTACAGCTTGGTTGATTTATTAAAATGTTTTTATCATTTTTACATCTAGATTTATGTGTCTATGACTGTTTTTTTTTTTATTTTCTGTAGTTGGATAACAGCCAGGGCAAGCAGGAAACATATTCCATATTCCCATAATACAGCTGTAGAAGTGTGACTGGTAGCCTCATCATGGTCTCAGTGGGGAAGATGGATGGACTTCCTCTTTATGTGCTGAAAGTGCACTTGCTGCGGGAGTGCACATCACCTGTTCTTGGGTCAGTATGGGCACAAAAAGACACACACACACACACACACACACACACACACACACACACACACACACACACACACACACACACACACACACACACACAAATGCTTGTCTTACTATACTTGTGAGGACCTTCCATTGATGTAATTATTAATGTAGCCATCACAGTGAAACCACTGACAGGTGAAGTAAATAACATTGATTATCTTGTTACCATGGCACCTGTCAAGGGCTGGGATTTATTATGCAGCAAGTAAACAGTCAGTTTTTGAAACTGATGTGTTGGAAGTAGGAAAAGAATCTGACTCTTAACCCTAAGGTTGTGGGTTCGAGTCTCGGGCCGGCCACGACCGAGGTGCCTTTGAGCAAGGCACCGAACCCCTTACTGCTCCCCGAGCGCCGCAGCATAAATGGCTGCCCACTGCTCCGGGTGTGTGTTCATGGTGTGTGTGTGTGTGTGTGTGTGTGTGTGTGTGTGTGTTCACTGCTGTGTGTGTGCACTTTGGATGGGTTAAATGCAGAGAACAAGTTGTGAGTACGGGTCACCATACTTAGCTGTATGTCACGTATGACACTTTCAAAAATGGGCAAGCATAGTGATCTGTGAAACATCGACAAGAACCTATTTCTGGCTTTTATGTGGATGTTCCTTGATGGCATCCACCACTTACCCAAACATTGTTACAGACCAAATACACCCCTTCAAAACAACCATATTCCCTAATGGCAGTGTTCTCTTTCATCACACTGCAAAAATTATTCAGGAATGGTTTAAGGAACATGACAAAGAGCTCAAGGTGTTGACTTGGCCTCCAAATTCTCTAGATGTCAGTCTGTCAGTCTGATCAAGCATCTGTGGCATGTATCGGATAAGCAGGTCTGATCCATGGAGGCCAGGTGAAGTCCATGTCTCGGCGTGTAAAGAGCCGCACTATATTGGGCTGGTGGTTTTCAGGGTTATGTCTGATTAATGTATAGTAACACTGTGTTACAGAAAAATCTTGAAGAATTGTGATACAATATTTTTTAAATATAGGCTCACTCCTTTCACACACACACACACACACACACTCATCAGGTTTCTGTACCCAAGGCTAATATAGTATCGAGCACTAGTGCCTCTGGCTTCCTGTGTAATGAGAGAAAAGCCAGCATAGAAAGTGTGTGGGCGCTGATAAACAGCGGGTCGCTCAGCCTGTCTGTACAGACTGAGCTAGCGACATGACGTGGCCCTGTAGGGGTCTGTCCACTGCGTGCCTGACTCTCTTTCTCAGACACACTCTAACACATACACACACACACACACACAGAAAAGTGTGTGTGTGTCTGAGAGAGACAGATAGGGTGCACAGAAGTCACTGTTCCTCCAGCAGCTCACACGTTTTCTATTTGCTTTAATTGCACTGACACAGTGGTGACACCACTACAGGCCTGAGCCCGCTTCCCATCTCCGAGCCCGCTCCATGACTTTCATTTATCCTCATATACAGGGAAAAAGGTGTGACTTGCGGCTTTCCGTTCACAAAGCAGTGTTTGTGTGGGATGTCAAACCGGATCTTTTCTCCTTTTCGTTTACCAGCTGCCCCATCGCTCGGTTTCTAAACCTTGAGTCATCATTGCTATGATGCAATCTGAAATTTGTCAAGTTAAACCGTAATGGCATCCTCTGTCACAGAGCGTCATCCTTTCTGGCAAACACTGAGCACACTCACACACCTCCATCTACCCAAATGTGTTTGCTCGCTGTCAGTGGCGTATGCTTCGAGGGCCATTACTGTAATAATGCATAGTGGGTCCTACTTTAAAGCGGCGGTGGCGCCTGGGCGAGCCGGCTGCTGCACTACATTGGGATTGGCACTTTAAACAACTCGCTCCAATTATGAGCATTTTCATTCCATTACAGCCTTCCGCCAGCGCCCCCCCACTCCTCCCCCTGGGGCCTCTAGCGCTCCTCTAGACCAGTGTGGGTGGAATTAATTGGTTGTGTTACTTCACGTGCGAGCTAGGAACCAGCATCGACTATGAATCGAGAGACTGTTTAGATTGGGTTTTTATTATTATTATTATTAAAGTTTAGTTTGGAGCTTTTATCACATGTAGGCAGTTAGTGAGTTGTCTGCTAGATTTTTAAACATTATCTCTTAAGCACTAATTGCCTAGTCTGAGTCCGATTTTAAAAACAGAGCGAGAAATATAAAACTTTCTGCATCAAATGAACTCCTTGATTAGCTGGAGGATGGACGTCTGTCTGATTGCCACAATTATGTCCTTTCTTCAATCGCCCTGCATTCCCTCCTTCTGTCCCTGTTCCACTGACAATAATCCCACTGGCAGGAGTTCTAAAAGGTGACGCATTAAGTGCGGAATGAAGCCAGATAGCTGCCATGTAAAAGCACTTTGGGGTTCTCCAACAAGTGTAGTCCATATTTTTGTGCACTTCTAGCAGTTTGAAGAAATATGAGCAGTGAATAATGTTCGGGGGAATGAAGGGGGGCAGTGGAAATAAGCAAACGGCAAAAAAACACTGGATTTATTACTCACACTAATGGACAAAATGCATTACAATGCCATTGGTGATATGTAGTGGCACAACACAAAGTTCTTTTGCCATTACAAATTAATGACGAATGATGTAGGGGCCATTTTGCTTATTGTGAAGCATTTCAGCCTCAGTGCTTTCAGCCAAGATGCGTTTATTTATTTATTTATTTATTTATATTCATTTATTTTAAATTAAGGAATGGAGTGAATAATAAACCTGACTTCAATTAAAAGGACACAAAGACACAATATTTGGAGAACCGTTTCATTTGACCAATCCATGTAGCTTCAGAGAAGAAAAAGCTTGTTCTACATCGCTGCGGAGGAAAACACGTTTATGCTGAAAGTTACCTCTGTACTGTGAAATTAAAAGCTGAGATGTGAGAAACAAAATTATTACTTTGGCATGAGGAACAAAGGGTTGTGGAGCTGTGTGTGGGGGCAACAAAGGAAAGTGATTGTTTAGAAATAAGTAAAAAAAAAAACAAAAAAAAAAACTTTAATCTGCAAAAGTACACATCCCACATTACGCATACATGATCCCTGGGGAGACGAAGGAGCTGGAAGGAGGAAAGTAAAAGTGGCCTGAGGATACGTTCCGGTGGAGCTACCTCGCTTCACTGCACAAACCCAGGCTGAGACTCCACATATGAGGACAATTACTCTAAGTGGATGTGTTTGGCTACTTGTCATGCTAAATTACACAAGTTTGCTGAATTATAGGCTATTTCCATCCATTTTTTTTTCACCCATCCCCCCTGTTAAAAGGTTCGATCTTGATGCTGCAAAGTGAGGCTTGGCACCGTCTCGGATGGCTGTGGGGAGCGTGTTGGCATCTTACCTGCAGAACAATAAAAGTCATAATAGCTGGTTCGAGGGTAGAGACACATTCCTGCCGTGAAAAGTGCCAGCACGAGGCTCTAGAATTTTTACGACTGAACTCTTATTTTCAAAATAAGAGCTCTCGACGTGTCCCGCATGTGATCTTCAGCTCTGCCTCTCCAACCCATCTTCGGTTTCCATGGAAAGCTCCAAAACAACTCGTGGCATTTTTTAGAGAGGCAAGAGGAAAACACTGAAGACATGACTTAACTTTTAGCTGTTAATCAGGAAGTGTATCCTTCCTAAAGCCCAACTCACACCTTTAAAAATTAATCTCTGCAACCACATCGACGACTCTGACTCATTTACCGAGAAAGACAGAGAAGCTCTCTTGTGAGTCATTCTGTAATCGGCACATTTTGCACTCTCCTACTGTAATTGCATCCCACCTGGAATGGCTGCAACTGTACAACCTGTTCTCATTTCTTTCCCTTCCTCTGCCCTGTTTTGTTACTCACTGTTCTTTCACGTTGTCGGCTTTGTCAGCTGTCTCTTGTTGTCATTCTGTTGCTCTCTGAGTTTGACCTTTCTTTCTTTTTTCTTCTCTTTTTTTTGTGTGTCCATCTCCCTCCCACCAGATCAAACAACTCATCATCCTACAGTATAACCCATCCTCCAAGTGCCCGGATACCAGCAGACCCACAAATCACGCCCCAATTAATAACTGCCATCCAACTGCTACTGCCCAGTTACAGCTTCCCCCCACTTTATAGCTTTAACATTGATCACCATTCCACAACAACAAATGCATGACTGTTTATCACGCCAAATGTTTCTTAGCCGCTAATTAAAACGTCTTTCCAACACGGAAAGAGAGGCTTGATTTTCACCCCACTAGTCTCTAGGGGAGATTTTAATAAGAGCGGATGAGGAATTTATTCAGATCTGAAGGAAAGGTTAGTGATGGCAGGCAGCCGATCACAGCCAATTAGAGAGATGAGTCAGGCTGCAGGCGATCGCTCACTAGAGAGCGCCCTTTCCTGCTGTTCTGAATCATGTCTTAGACATAAACGTTCCAGTGTGAACTTCAAAACCGGTCTCAGTTAAGGGGGAGGCACAAAGAGCTGCCTGTCACTGTGGAGTTCAGATGGGACACCATGGCACAGGCTGGCACCTTCAGGACACAGATCATGGGAGAAACCATTTAGACTTGGGTTGATAAGCAAAACTGGAGCCTGGGTGTGTACAGAGTTTCATACACCAGGAGGAACAAAATCTGCCACTCATCTTCTTAGATATAGTAAGAAAGTTACACATTTCCTTGATGGAAAGCAACATCACTGGATCAAGCAGAGTGAAAGACTCAGGACTGTGACATGGGGAAGGGGGAAAGGCTTTCAATGCACGTCTTGATTGAGAACTCTCAATCATTCAAGATCCGTACGTCAAATTGGCTCATCTGCTCTTTTTATCAAAGGGTCAAAGAAGCAGAATTTTCACGCATTTTCTCGAGAACATCAGAATAAACTATAATGCATTACGATTTGACTGGGGACGTTGAGAATACGGGTCGTCTGAAGGCTTCAAGGCCGTCAGAAGTTCCAGCGCCCGGATGTCCTGCGTCTTTGACATTTTCATCAACCTGCTTTCAAAGCCTCCTATGTCTGATAATGGCATTCTACATAAGTAGCTGGAAAGTGCTGGAACAAGAGAAGATGAAGCACTCGAGCTGTTCTACAGAAATCTGATTACAACACAATGCCGGAATTGAGTGCTGTCTAGTCTAGGCACAAGGACAGAAGAGAAATAGAAAAAAAAAGAACCTTTATAAAAACAACCCAGAAACAAAAAAGAAAGAGCCAAACAATACAGATAAGCCTGTATGGAAGGCTTGTTCATCTCAGTTCTGTTTATCTAGCATGACTGATTCATCCTGCAGAGAGCAGAGAGCACGTGTGTGTCTCACACACCAACTCATTAGCCACGGTCAGGTATAAACACAGATTTACAGACACACACACACACACACACACACACAAACACACACACTGACACACACACAGAGGCATGCAAGTATAAACATCTTTACCTGCCAAGGAATGGATACGCAGATGAAGATGGAGCGACACATCGCAATGCAGCTGTCTCGCCCACATGACGCTCACAGCACTCCCGCACCTCTCAGTGCTGCCTTTGTTTTGACCCACATTGTTTTCCATAATAATCAACCTGATGCTTACTACCTACTGTGTGTAGTTAAGCCTGTCATTTTAGGTGTAGATTTAAAACAGTACAGGATGTCATGCTTTTCGTGTTATTTTATCCTCTGGTGTTTTGATGTCATGGCTTTTTATTTAGCTTGCTTTAGAGCTTCACACCATCATGTTGTGCTTCTTAGATCTGCGGTTTTCTTGCTAACAAATTGAAGGTTATTGCTTATGGTTTTCTGGCTGTATTTCAGTGTAAAAATGTAAACACTTAAAGCACTCATGCAATTTTAGTAACGGTTGTCGTGCGAGTCGACTCGGGCCGCACAAATTTTGAACATGGACCGTAACCCATTTCACCAGTATGTTGTATCAGAATAAACAAATTAATTATTTTATTTTTTAACTCTGTTCAGATACCCAGAATTTTAATGGCTGAAAATAAAGCCTACCCATTTTTTAAATGTTAACGAACAAGCACTTGGCAGATCTCAGAGAGTAGAAATGGGTTCGATGTCACCATTTACTTTGAAGATCTAAACATTCAAAAAGATTTGATTTTATTTGATGGAACTGTTTTTGGAACATTTCTATGAATATATTGCCTCTAGTAGGCTAAATATAAACAGAAATACTTCAAATACAAACACTTTATGCCCTGACTGTCTACTTTAATATGAGCCATTAACCACCACTGTGGAGAGTGACATGAGAAAGTCATACAGACCTAAAGCCAGAGAGGCAACAGCAAGACAACTCCAAAAAGAAAAAGCAACCCAGGTATGTGACGATGGCATCCATAAGGAGGTTGTTGTATCTCCCAGAACAGTTACAAAAGCATGGAGGTGATACGGGGAGATGGAGAGTTACACGAAAAGAGCTGTAGAAGGTTGTAGAAGGGCAACACCTCAGCAACAGAAGGAAAAAAAACTTGCTGTCTTAGAACCTTTACAGATCTTTACATGACATTCTGAAAACGTTTTACGGCTTGTCCGTTACTGACAGTGTTACGGCACTCAGGTAATCACGCATCCTGAAACTGCCACGTACGCAATGTCACGACTGATGTATGGAATGTATGGAAAAGTGCAGCTTTCCTGGAACTGGAAAAGTTTTAAACACACAATAGCGTGTGGTTTCATGTATTTCCTGTGTGACCACAGTACAGAGAGCAGATACACAAAAAGAAGGAATGTAAGCACAGGACGACGTGGTCACATTCTGTTCAGACTGAGCGAAGTGTGTGGGCCACTTCTCTGCCCCCGAGGCTGGTTTTTACTCAGAATGGGAGAAATCCTCAGAGACTCTTTCCACTGTGGTTAAAGAAGAGTTTCCCATTTGTGTTTGTGTGTTTGTTTGTGCATTTGCCTGTGTATATGTGTGATAGTGTGTGTGTGTGTGTGTGTGTGTGTGTGCATATATATGTGAGAGTGAGTGGGTGTGTGTTTGTGTGTGTGTTTTTGTGTTTTTATATATTTGTGAGATGAGTGTATACATGACGGTGTGGGTGCGTGTGTATTTACGGTACGTGCATGTGTGTTTTTGTATCTGTATATATATGTGTGAGAGTGTGTGAGTGTATATGTGAGAGTGTGTATATATATGTGTGTGCGTGAGTGTATTTGTGAGAGTTTGTGTGTGCATGTGTGTGTTTGTGAGTGTGTGTTTTAGTGTGTGTATATATGTGAGTGTGTGTGAGTGTGTGTGTGTTTTGGAGTGTATATATGTGAGTGTGTGTGAGTGACTGTGTGTACATTTGTGTATTTGTGTGTTTATATGCGAGTGTGTGTGTGTGTGTTTTGGAGTGTATATACTGTATGTGAGTGTGTGTGTGTTTTGGAGTGTATATATGTGAGTGTGTGTGTTTTGGAGTGTATACTGTATATGTGAGTGTGTGTGGGAGACTGTGCGTGTATGTACATTTGTGTTTTTGTGTGTGTGTATATATGTGAGTGTGTGTGTGTTTTGGTGTGTATATACTGTATGTGAGTGTGTGTGTTTTGGAGTATATATATGTGATTGTGTGTGTGTGTGTCTGTTTTAGAGTGTATATTGTATATGTGAGTGTGCGAGAGACTGTGCGTGTATGTACATTTGTGTTTTTGTGTGTGTATATATGTGTGTGTGTGTGTGTTTGCATGTACATGTGACTCACAGGCAATGCGGACGTGGGCCTTGCGGCTCTTGGTGGTACCAGCTGAGCTCCAGGCCACACACTGGCACCAGAAATCCTCGAGTCCAAAGAGCTCCTCCACCTGCTGCCTTGTGATCTCAATACTCGCCTCCCTCACCACCAGACCTGAGAGAAACACAGTGAGTTTTACATCAAGTACTTTACTGCTGCAGTAAATCTCTCCAAAATATGTAGAGAAATATCACATTATTACAGCTGACATGTAAAAAATTGAGCTACTCTTAGAACTGTAAAGAAAGAGAGGGCAGCAAAAGAGAAGGAAAAGACAGAGAGAGTGAAAGATGGACAGAGACAGATTATTTAGATCTGGTAAGGTAGTAGGGCAAGAAGAGAGATAGACAGGTAAACAAACAGAAAGTGAAAGATTGACAGAGAGAGAGAGAGAGAGAGAGAGAGAGAGAGAGAGAGAGAGAGAGAGAGAGAGAGAGAGAATGATGGAACAAGGGAGTGTGGGAAAAAGAAAGAAAAGAGATAGGTACAGAGATTGACAGAAGGGAAAAAGAGCGATTGAGACAGAGAGAAGGAAACAAATACAAAAGAAATGAAAGAAAGGAGACATAGAGGTGTAGAGAGAAGAGATACTGTATAGAGACTGAGGGAAAAAGAGGATAGCAATAGAGATATAAAGAGATAGATATGAGAAAGATATAGACCTATGGAGATAAATCAAGTGAGAGAGAGAGAGAGAGAGAGAGAGAGAGAGAGAGAGAGAGAGAGAGAGACGGAGAGACAGAAAGAGAGAGAGACGGAAAGAGACGGAAAGAGAGACAGAGAGAGAGAGAGAGAGAGAGAGAGAGAGAGAGAGAGAGAGAGAGAACATGATGAAGAGAGGCACACAGAGAGGGGGAAATAAACTACAGAGAGAAATACACAGAAATACAGCTGCAGAGAATGAGAATGAGGGATGGAAGAGGATGAGAGACAGATAGAGTGATCAGAGGGCAGAGGGAACAAGGGAAGCGAAGAGAGAGAGAAGAGGAGAGAGGTAGAGAGGTACACAGAGGCAGAGAGTCAGTACATAATTCAGCAGCTACACTGAGCACAGATTAAAAGCTCTGTATAGGATGTTTATGTGGAGCTGAAAAACTGCGACGCTTCACTGCAAGTCACTAAATCAACATTTGTCACCGCCGCCTGTGCTGAAGTTTCCTACAGCAGATGAGTTCGAGCGTTCGAGCTCGCTTCAGCTCTCTACGATCCACTTAAAAACTGCGTACGGACACATAAATATATCAACACCAGATTTAAACAATTACTTTAATCTTAAAGGGATAGATGAGCCAGGAATAAATATGTTTATGGATAGCTATCACTAGCTGGAAAATCAGACCGAGCTGGTTCCCAGGGTTGCCTTTTTTTTTACACCAATAGCAGAATAAATCCAATACATTTCTACAAACACGCTTTCAGCTTCTACAGACAAAGGAAGTAAAACGTAAGTGAAGAAAACAGATTTAATGCAGTAAGTTTTTAAGGTTAGGTTTATTAAACAGGAAAGGAAGCGTATAGCTACATGTATAACTCACCGAACACACCGTATATGTGAACACGCACTTATATGGATTCTGACACTCACTGTGGTAAACCGATACCTTTCATAATGGACACATGACGAGTTTAAAATGAGACACGGTGCCCATCTTGGATCTGGATTTTCTTCAGAGTTTGTAAATATAGAGCCGTAACTCAAAGTTAAATGTCGGACTCGATCGTTAGACGCGATTCGAATGATCGGATGTGATTTTTGACTGTTGTTTTAAGTGAAACCTGTCGGACCGTACGGTAAGTTTTCTCATTTCTCGACACATTTCTCATTTCTTGTTCATAAACGCGAGTTGCGTCATCGGCTTTACGTGTGATGGAAGCATGAAGAAGCAAAGATGAGTTATCGGAAGTCTAGAGACATCACATGACTGTGCCTGATCCATCCATCATTAGCATCGTGCGTGGTGTGTTAGCCCGCAATAACGCAGCGTTCATAAAGCAGAGCCGCGTGGAAGCCTGCAATCCGCCGGGATGCCAGGATGATTGAGATGTCCGGGGCCTCTGGAGCCGGATTTGGAGCCGAAATCCCGTTTGCTAACCCTGATGATTACTGTTCAGCTGGGCCTCCGATCAAATGAAGGCCAGATCAGAGATTCACTCATTTCTCCATTTCTCTACACTTCATCTCTCTGCAGACTCATTTATATATGATCATGGCGGATTTGGGCAGTGGAGGCGTGCGATTGGCGGACGAGGGTTTGATATCACTAAACAAATCAGGACCGCTAATGTAT